>NW_027106342.1:127554-142224 GCF_000696795.3 Halyomorpha halys | reverse complement strand
AGCGGATTAAGGCTATGTATATTTTCAACATCATTGATCTATCAGCTCCCCATGATGTTTTGCCAATGTTTTGTTGTGTGTTACCAATGTGTTACCAATGTTTTGCAACTTTTATTATTTTTTGTTTATTAATTCGTATTTTCATGAAATTGATTTTTTTTTTTTTTAAGCCAAAATATTTTCTATTCTATAAATTCTCGAACGTAGTATGGTGTTTTAGCCTAACTAGTAGATGAATTTTTTTATTTATCGGTTACTTAACACACCATAGCCAAATCTTATCAATTCTATATTCATAAAATTGTTTTAAATGTACCAGTACTGTTGTAAATCTTTCTCTATACAAGATGAAGAAATCAGGAGTGCCTGTAAACAATATATATTTAAAAGCCTATACCATCTTCTTCTCCAGTGCCCATCATCCAATGCATTTAGAGAGGTCCCTGCAGCAATATATATTCGATTAACCTCCTTATGTTAATATAGAGAACATTCTCAATACAGACAGTATCGAAAAAGGGAATCATATAAAATTATTTTTATCATCTTTAGCCAACATGTACTCAATTCCCGAAATGATACCATCTCTTAGCAATTGAATGGTTATTGTCAGTGCTTTTTTTATCATTATATTGATCAGGTTTATGTTTGTTTTTTTGTGAGTTTTTTTTTTTTATTTATTTTATATTGCTTGGTATATATGGTTATATTAATAATTGATTCATAAATGAATTAAAGTTATGTATCTAATATCAGATATCCTATATTTATTGATAAGACTAACTATTTATTTAAAATGTAAGCTCTATTATGAAGTGCGGGAAACGACATATTTTGTAAATATTCTGAATTATTTGTACAATAAGTCATCTTCATTAACAAATACAAATAATAATTTGTATTTTTTTTTTTCGTTTTGAGGAAGTAAATATAAAAACATTTGACATTCCTTAGTTGATTTGGCAAATTACAAAATAGGGTGACATTGGCTTGATGAAGAGTCAGGAGAGAAGTTGGACTTTAGCCAGCGATACTATCGATTAGTGGTACAATTAAACAGATTTTCATGAAATGACCAACAAGGTGCCCTTAAAAGGATGAATTGAAGTAATCCTCTGAAATTACTGCCCCAACTAAAAAATCTTCGCTCGCTCAGTTTCTACTTAACTACTATAATAAAATAAGCATTGACAGTAACTAATATCAACTCCGCACTTGATTAAGTGAAGAATCGGTGCATTTAATGGTGTATTATTAGCTCCGATTTCGTATATTAATAACTATTAAAGTGGTAAAACTTTTAATTTATTCCTAGTTGGCATTAGGTTATAAACGGACGGTATTTTACTGTGTTAAGGGCACGGTCATGTGCTCAAAGTAAATTAATCGACGTTCATTAAAACGAATTTTCTTTGAGATTATCTGTCATATAAAATTGATAAAAATAAGTTCTTTCGTAACTGAACCACTATTGGATCCAATAGGGTGCGAATAAATTTTTATACAATTGAGATTTTAGAGATAAGACATCCACAATCATGTATGAACACAATATTAAGTATCTTTATGGTTTTTTTTATTATGTTTACATCTAAACTCCATTTATAACTGAAGTAAAAGCATCAAGTACACAAACTACTTTATTAAAGCTGGCTACAGTACAGTCCGGACTTCATCCGCATATCCATCAACCTCATTTTCCCTCCAGAGTAATCCAGGGAATTTAAGTCTTCACTATTGCCTGTATTAGAGTTCTACTACTGGGTAGTTTCTCTACATCCTGTATCATATCATTATGTCATTATGATCAAATTTACTGGTTGTATTTTTTTATACAGTTGTAAATATCAACAAATAAATAAAAAAAAAAAAAAACTTTTGCCTGTAGAACTCAATAAATCCTGCCCCTATTTCCTACCCAATACTCTTGTACACTTCTTAAACGTCTTATAGCCATTAATATTTATTTATTTATTTACGTTTTCGTTGAAACCATCTAGGAACTCGAAAATATCACATTTTTGTTCCATATTGTGTTCTCTTAGAATGGAGTGCTTTACTTTCTTGACTCCATTTATTGCCAGTATGATTCCAATCTCACTGAAGAACCTTTATTTGTTCGACCTGCTTTCAACTCCTACCTGTTTAAACAATCTCTTTTGTCTGTTTTATGTTTTTTAAGATCCCTTTTTCAGGGCAATCTCAAAGGTTGTATTTAATTTTTTATAGTTTTTCAAAAATTCGTTTATTGATTCGGGACGGACTCATTTATACTTGTGCAGATAATAATTTTAGCCTCCTTTTTTTCTTTTTAAGTCCATATTTTCTAATTATTGATTGGTTTATTAAAAACCAATGAATGGTACCCTTTGATAATTTTGGTTTCGTAGATTCTTCACAATATTCTTCTTTTCATCTTCAGAATCTTTTCTGAATTGGGAATGATGTCCCTTTCTATACCGTACACGATGATCACGGTCTGACTACGGAGTTGTTAGGTTTGATCTTAACACTGATGGACAGATTGGTTTCAGTAAATTTACCAAAAAAAAATTTTTTTAAATTAATTCTTCTACTGGGTGAGTTCCATTTGTAAATGAATAGTACTCTACCTTGATTTAATTATTTTATTTTATTTCATTAAAACCAACTACAACGTTTCAGGATAGTCATCATCAGGTATCCACAATAAATTCTCAAATTCATCCTTAATAAATATATCACAAATTCTTTTTTAAAATTTAATTTGTGAATCGTATTATTTAATTGGCTTCACATTACATACTGAGCTTCGATGGGAAACTGATACTGTAGATTTTGATTTAATTGAGTTTTATTGTTTATTTAGGAAATATCATACGGAATCATGGGACGTATTTAGAAATGCAGAACAGCACATTCTACATAATTTTAAACCAATTTGTAGAGCATTGTGATATGTTTAAATTTCTGGCATTGCGCAAGGCAACTAAAGGAGGCGGTCTCACTGTTCTCTCACGCTGCAGCAAACGCGATGCCAAATCTAATTGGCAGTAATTTAGTTTTGTATATTTACGATATAACCTTCGAATTTCTATGCCTTTAGTTTTTATTTCCCAGTTCATCGTGTAATTTGTTTTTTGTATAAGGTTTTTTTTTTATAATTTCTAATAAAATGTATGAATATGTGCTATAAGATTTATTTCAAGAAATCAAATACAAGTTTTTACTGTTATTGACATTCCTTTGCAAGATATAAATTCAGACCAGATTGTTTAAATGTTTATCTCGAAATAGATCCGTTTGACTTAAAATAGTGGTTTGGCGTACTTAATACTGCGCAACTATAATGGTTCTAACTACAGTAATTTTGTTTCTCAATTTATTTATTTTTTTTACCGAAAAACCTGAACGAAAATTGCAGAATGAGTGGTCAAATTCTACAAGAAATTAAAAGAAGATTGCACTCACTTACAAAGCACGTTCATCTGATCAAGCGAAAAATTGCGAGTTTTCTCACAATTACTTTTACTGTGAGGACTGGAAGTATTCTATACAACTGTCGGGACAGTGAAAAAAGCTCTTTTTTAATGCACCTTCTTTTGTGCTTCAAAGTAAAATTTAACTGTGATAACGGAAGAAATTCTCCAGGACGATGTAAAAGAAATGCAAAAGTAATAAATTAGAACATTGAGAGTAGAGTTTAATAATTGCGATTTATTCCACCAATGACCCTTAGGAATAGAGGTGAAATTAATTATAAATAAATAATATTTTTTAAGATAGTAACTTTACAATATATTGAAATTTTTTCAGGACTGGCCCTAAAAAAAATTGTAATAAACTGGTTTTTTCACCAGCTCAACTAAAGAAAGGCCCACTTTAATTTTTTTAAGAGGTTTTGTCTTAATATTGTATTATTACTAATATTCCTGGGCCACGTTTCATAATAAGAGCTAATAGTATTGGTCCATAAATACAAGTATAGAAATAACGTGAAAATAACACTAATACTTATTTTTTTCATAATAGGGATGGCTATCAGTGATATTACAGGAGTTAAAAAGTACTAAAGTAAAAGTAACTAATATAAACGTCAGTGTAATTGTATCAAGTTAAATGTACAAGACTAATAATATTATGAAACAGAACCCTGGTTGTTAAAATTTATTTATTATAGAGATTTAGCGTATTTGCTCGGCCTCCACTGGCTCATTACCAGTGATGTGGCGAGAGGGATGCGCTAGGATCTTTTGAGCTCTGCTTGTTTTGTTTTTTTTAACTTATTATAGAATTGTCGTTCAGTGGATTTTTCTGTGTTATACCGGGGATGTTTTGTCTAAGTCTAAGTCACTTTGGATGAATCACTTAAAATGACAAGTGTATATTTCTCATTTTGTTTTCATCAAAGTGTACATCAAAGATAAACTATACGTGTGAAAAAAAGTTGAATTCCTACCAACTTTTGATAATCGGAGTCCTGTCATATGTTCCTGGAACCAATTTTTTTTTTTTTTTTACTACCGTTACTATTAACGCAAACGGTAAAAAAAATATCCTTAATTTAGAAGATGTTTTTATCGAGTTTACTATGCTAAAATTTTAGCTTTTAACTAACTATTTTGTAACTTAAATAACTATTTTGTAATTACGTCTAATTGAAAAAAAAAAACTTGATTAGCTTAAGAAAACCCAAAACTTAAATTTTTTTCTACTAAAACTTTCTATGTTTTATAACTTATTTTTGTTATATTCTGACCCCACCCCTAACCATCTTCTCCTCATATATATTATCCGCGGTCACTTATCTTCTCATAATTAAATTTACTCAATTTTTTCTTTGGGCTTTTGCCAAAGTCCGTAATTTTTTTTGTTTCTCCTAAGATTTATTATCAACTATATTCTTATCACCTATTTTTGGCCATTCATGAGTGAACTATGTTGGGGCCCCCAAAAGACACTTCTGTGGCACCGTTTTCACATAAGATATTTTTATTCCTCTAACTTAATTAAAAGGGACTGTAGAGCTGCGGAAAAACTTTTAGAATCTCAAAAACATTTCTCTTGATAGGACGAAACTTTAATTAAAATTCACCCTAAATATGATACAATTCTACCAAAATACCTCCCCCCCCCCCCAAGTAACCCCTTGGCACTCCACAGAAACCGTATTTCTTCCAGACTTGTGTGATTAAACAGTGCTGTTTATACTTTTTACTGCACCCAATTTCTGGATGAATATTCGGTTCCGAAAGCCGTTGACAGAGTC
This sequence comes from Halyomorpha halys, assembly GCF_000696795.3. Taxonomy (NCBI): domain Eukaryota; kingdom Metazoa; phylum Arthropoda; class Insecta; order Hemiptera; family Pentatomidae; genus Halyomorpha; species Halyomorpha halys. The sequence continues at coordinate 136,976 of NW_027106342.1, read as the reverse complement.
CTATCATCAAGGGTTGATTGGATATAAACTTTTTTCATCGTTCATTTTTGATACACACTGAAAAAAATGTAGGCCAATCCCATCAGTCGCGTCTGAAACCCTGGTATATGTGCATGTTTTTTGTTTGTTTATTTCGTTATATTGCTCTTGTAACCTGCGTGAAATGCGGTGACTGCAGTAAGAATACACTTAGTACTGTTAGAATTCACAGTTTCTGGTGTAAAATAAAAACAATATTTTATTTATTGTGGGGGGGGGGGAGGATTTACTTTTTTCAGCAACAAACAACTGGTGCTCAATATATCCGTCATAGTGAACATTTCGTTATATCTGAACATATATATTAAATGTGCAAGTGTAAATTTATATCATTTCGAATACACATAAGCGTTGCGTAACTTATTATCTCTCACTTCAGACAAAATAATATTTAATGAAAGGAATATGGTCCGGGTGCGGTCAAGAAAAACTCAAATAGTAGAAATATACTAATTTAATGAGCCAACGTTTCGCCCCACGTTGCAGGGCTTCTTCAGGGCTATTTTGACGGCAGTCAAAACTAAAAAAAAAAATGATGTTAAAAAAAAAGTGTTTTTTTTTTCATTTTTTTTTTTTTTTTTTTTTTTAAGTTTTGACTGCCGTCAAAATAGCCCTGAAGAAGCCCTGCAACGTGGGGCGAAACGTTGGCTCATTAAATTAGTATATTTCTACTATTTGAGTTTTTCTTGACCGCACCCGGACCATATTCCTTTCATCTTCACACACGGTCAATCAATAATCTTCCAAAATAATATTTATTTAGTGGAGTAATAGAGTTTAACAAGAATATGGACAAAGTTCAATGCAGATACTAGCCTACAGTAATACTGAATGTAACCGTGTGTCAGCAAGTGAATTAGAGACATCTTGTTCAGAGTTGAGCAAAATTAATTGCAGTTGATATGAATTAACATTTTAGTAACTAATGTTCTATAACTAAAAAAAGTGACTAACTTGCTGCTTATTTCGGCTAATATCTTATTTAGTTACAAACATCTAATTAGTTAAGGACAAACATAATTAATGGTCATTATTAATTCATAACAACTACAGTTTATTACCGCAGTATTAGAATTATTCTTTTACTAAAAATGACTGACGGGGCATTGATATTGGTTAACAAACTGATTATAAAGACAAAAGTTATCTGCCAGAGAGGCACTCACGCTCCCTGGCCGAGTTACCGCCGTTCTTACTATGGTAACCATGGTCGACATCCTACCGCAACAGCCGCAGGGAGGAGGTTGCTCACCTGATCAGAAAACTGCCACCTCCAACGTGCAAATATTGTCAGTCCATTCTTACGATTAGACATATTTTCGAAGAGTGTACTCACTATTTGCCAACAATAAACAGGATAGGACTGACCCCAAATTTATCCGAAACTGTGGCGTATGAGGAAGCTAAAACTACACGAGTATTTGAATTTTTAAAAGGACATCGCCTTCTTTATAAATTATAACTCCTCTTCGATTTTTATGTTTTTTATTTAATTTTTTTATTTAATTTTATTTATTTTTTTAAAAATTATTTTTCTATTTTTTATTTATTTATTTATTTATTTTATTTTATTTATTTTTTTTTTACTTTTATCATCCCATAGGCGTTGATGACCAGAGGGTTTTACGCCTTTAAACAACAATCAACAACAACAACAAGACAAAAGTTAAAAGTTCGAAATAGGAGAAAATTCTTAGAAACACCGATAGATAGCATTACTCACTTCCTATACACTATATCCGATTGCAAACAGCTTAGAGGTTCCCGAAATGTGATCTTTATAATCAATTTGTTAATTATAAAAAAAAAATTCATTTAATGATAACATTTACAGGAATGAAGACTGTACATTTATCAGTTGTTCCTTGTAATTAATTATACAATATAATAATATTATAAAATGAGAATTTTGCTCATATTGGGAAACAAACGACTATATTTTTCTAGTATTCCATCTGTTTTGTTTATACTTTAGTCTGCCTTCCATTTACCCTTTGATGTTATTGCCGCTATTTTATGTTAATCCCTCTTTTGCCTCCCCACCATTACTCAATTCTGTTTTCCTTTGGCCTCCTCGCAACGCTAAAAGCATTTCTCTCACCAGTAAACTCCAAACGTGACATATTTTTTTTTTCTCATTTCAATATTTTGCCCATTTGGACACCTCCTGCGTTTCTTAATTGAAATCACGAGCCAAGGCAAGAAGTTCTTAGATCTTTTACGAAATCTGGGTTCTTCAGCCCATGATTGAAGAGCTACAATTTACAATTTCAATGAAAGTACTCTTAAAGATTTTTTTAATCATCACATCCAATTATATAAAAATAATACAAATCGTCTACCGTGAGATAAATGCTCACGGGACACCCCTTAAGAGACGAAAAATTGAACACTCCTGCCAGGTTAATTACTATTTGAGTTTTTTTTTTTAACCGCACCCGAACCATCTTTTTTTTATAAACTACACACAGTCAATAAACAATCTTCCATTTAAATAATTTCTATACTCTAGATTTTATTCTCTGGCCATTTCCCCAACAAAGACGAAGCTCCAAGATGACTCCTCCTTGAAGCCATTTGGAGCTTTATTCATTTCCCACACCAATGCCATTTAGCTCGGCCGCTTGTCTATATAATTTCTTCATTAATCTGAGCTCATAAAATCTAATTTGTGCTTCTCGCATATTTATACAAATTTTCCTTCAAGAAGCCTTTTTTCACAACATAGTTCATAAATGAATGAGAAAAGAAATTCCTACCTCCTCCATACTTGCTTATCATCCATTCCTTTCTGAATGATAGATTATACAAAGTAAACCACAAAGGTTCCTATTCATCCCTCTTCTCTCAGATCGCTGTGTTTCTCAAGGTAGTCTCTAGTGTTCCTCGGTCCTATCCTCTATACAGTTTTAACAGCTGACATCCCAAACCATCCTAACACTGTCCACATCACGTATGCCGACGACTCATGGCATTGAATAATGACCCTTCCATTGTATCCCAAAACCCTCCAATCCCGCATTGAAGAATGGTGGCGAAACTGGAGGATTAAAATAAATTCCAATGAATCCCATCAAATCACATTTACCCTTCAACGTAAGCTCATGACCTCCTGCCCCACAGTATCCTTTAATAATACCCCACTCATTCCTGTTGAACAGATCCGTTATTTAGGACTACATCTGGACAATGATAGATTTTAAATTATGATAGACTGAAAAGATAGGAAACTGCTCGAAAATTCCGACTATTACATTTACTAGACAAACGGTCTAAACTTCCAATCCATTACAAAAGGCTAATCCACTTTACTATAATAAGGCCTATCTGGACATACGGAGTTGAGCTATAGGGCTCCACTAAACCATCGAACTCCTCTCGTATCAAATCCTTACAGTCCAAAATTCTTCGTAAAACCCTAAATTACTTTGTCACAAATCAAGTCAACCATCATGACTTCAATATTCCATATGTTGCCAATTAGGCCAGAACCAGATACCAATCCTTCCATGAACACTTCCCAACCACCCAAACCCACTTGTTTCTAACCTGGCTCTTCAATATCCGATAATCCTCCTAGGAGTCTGAAAAGAAGATGGGCCTGAGATCTTCTTCTTTATTAACGTAATTGGAGTTCTATCAATGGGTAGATTCTCCACATGTTTGTATCATGTTATTTTAAATCGAATTGCAATCTTACTTGTTGAATATAATTTTATACAGTTGTAAATAACAATAAATAAAATTTAAATTAACAAACATTGTAATCTAAACTAGGTCCAGAAGTATTTTATATACAATATTTACCGCTATATAGTGGCTCAAATTATCGAGGATAGCATACAATTAGATCTTTTTGCCTTATAACTTTTCATTTTTTAACAGTTCTGTCTGAATTATTTTTGGCCCCTTTAAATTTCAACAACCCACCCCCACCCTTCACCACAAGTAGTAATATTTATTATTATTTAAATACTAAAAGTAATTTGAATAGGAGTCAGGGTCCAGAACGTAAAACACTAATATAAAATAGTACAACGTTAATAATCTCACCTACATTGACATACCTACTTTCAGTTAACTAAACATGTTTGTTGTTTCAGGGTAGGTCACGTTGTTTTATTTGGGATAAATTTAGTCTTGTAACTAAGTTTAAAATAGGCAGTTTCCGAGAAAAAAAATTATGAAATATGTTTTAACAGGATTAAATGATACATTATCAAAATAGCTTTAATTGGTAAAACATTGTCTGGATAACTTTGAATAGTATTAGAAAGACTTTTTTTTTTAAGCTTAAATAATAAAAACCTTTAACAATGATATTTAAAGCTTCTCGAGGTTTTCCCTCTCTTTAGATAATAACGTATATTATCTGACTATGTATTTTCCTTTATTTATATTTAATTTAATAATTTTGTCTGACAACAAAAAAAGGCTACCGCGTGGGTTGCCTTTTCGAATAAGTGGTTTCCTTATATAGTCAGTAGAATTTTCCTTTAAACACATTGAATTGTAAAAAACATCATTTTTTCCTGGTCACTGTCAAACGCATAGAAGAAATCTTTTTTAAGGAAATTTACAACTGTTTATATATTATTATACAATTTTCTTAACAAAATTAAATTTTCCATTGCTTTAAAGTATTTCAAAATTAAATAATATGTTAAAATGGAACGAAGATACTATAATATGACATGATATGATTAAATATTTATTTATGAGGAGTGTCCATCTTTTGTTTTCTTTATTGTAAATAGTAATAGTTGTTGTATTTTATATTTATTTATTGTATAGCTGAAGTTTACGAGGATTGTTCGTAAACAGGTGGGGGGAGGGGGGGAGTTCCAGCCTTAGTCAGCTGTTACTTCGATGTCAGCTGACTGAGGAGATCAGCTGATCGAATGTATATAAAAGGATGTACCGAACCCAATAAAGCCAGTATGTCACATCAGTTCAAACATGTTACAACGGCTGGCCCAATCAGTGTTAGCCGGGGTTATATTTTTCCCATACACTTGTAATACCTATACAATTGTCTTTTTATACAACGAGGATAAAAATAAATTAATAAGTATAACATAAAAAAAAAATTATAATTTTTAGAAAATATTTTCATAAGAAAAAAATATATTAAGCTGAAAAATACTTATCCGACTTAGTTTAGAGTTCGAACATAAGATATAAAATAATACTTTCGAAGGTTCTTAAAATTTAAATATCTTTAGATAGCAATAATGTGATACTATTTTTAATGCTACCGAAATTAATCCTTATTAATTTATTTGTTTATAACTAAATACAAACATACAAATATGTAGTGGTTGAGTCAAAAACATCTATAAGAAAGTATAAAAGACTTTTAAGTGTTCTTGACATTTAAGATATAAAATGCTGTCCAGCGATAAGTCATCCGTGGCAGCATTATTATTTGTATGGAGGTATCTCCTTCAATGGGTATCCTAAAACAAACATTCGAGCATTAAGTGCTTCAAATCATTAGAGATAAGTCGGCCACACTACTTACAAACTTCATCATCCCCTATAACATGCGAATTGTTCCCATTGTACGATTCTAGGCAGCCACAGCTCGAAAATTTCAATCGGATTACTGTCCTAAGCTTTCGTACAAAGACCAAGTGCGTAGGCAGAGGGAAGCAGGAGGGTTTTGCGGCTCCCTTCTTGATTTTTGAGACCCATGAAAAAAATAATAAACTTGTTAAATGGTTCTGGAAACATGTAATTAGGAAGGTAACATTGTTGAGTTTCAACACGGATTACAAGATTACAACCACAAACCTTTGAAGACACAATTATTCGTCATATATTTATCTCTAAAAATGATGGGAGGATCCAGGAATAGAAAAGAACCTTTTTTAGATTCCATTTTTCTAATTATAACTTACAGTTCGCCATTTTGATAATTTCAGATTGTTTGTTGAAAATAAATCAAAGAAGGAAACCATCTTAAAAGAGGTGGTTAATATTTTTGCCAGCAATTTCAAAGACTGATGCTCTCATAGCAAACCTCTTCATCACCTCTTGTATTCTTGTAATAATTCTGTATATTGTATGTATTTATATACAATAATTAAGTTTATGCTCCATTTTCAAGTTTCATTCACAATAATTTATTCTAATTATAGGTAATACAAATTTTTAAAATAATGATTGAATTTTATGAAGTAGAAATAAAGTGGTGGGGGTATTTCTTGAAATGATGCGGAGTTACATATCTTTCATTTACCCAACGTTCCAAAATGGCATATATAAATTATGTAAGACTACATAACTGTAACTACAGATATTTCTATCCATGCGCCTTTTATATGAATTATACGCTCAATATCTCAAGAGTATAAGTTATTCGATATACTTGTTAAGATAGTATTTTCATTATTTGCATTGTGACTGTAGCATAATGAGCTCTAAGCAATATAATAAAATTACCATTTATACCAAAATCCAAAAACTTTTTCCAAAGGAGTTCATAGTTAGTGGAGTCAAATGCCTTTCTTTTTTTTCATTGGCGCGAAAGACTGTGGAGGTCCAAAGCCTCGCGCGATGTACTTAAGAAATACATCGCGCTTTTTCTGACGTGATCTTCATAGGCTTACGGGCCTCACAAATTCCCGGGGGGAGATTGTGAGTGAGTATTGCGTAATTTTATGCTTGGAAAAATCCCGGGTTGGGCCGGGCTCGCACTCGCAATCCATGGCTTGGCAGACAGGCGCGTTACCAAGCTGCTACCGTCACCTCCTCAAATGCCTAAAATTCAAAAATGTTGCTTAAACATAGCTTCCCTTAACTTCAAGATTTATATTGATTAGTGATATCAGTGAGAAAATGTTTTCGGTACCTCTCCCTTTTCGAATTCCGCTTGTTCCTCTGGAATAATGTTTTCGCTTTCAGTAAAAACTTGAATCTATAAGCTAAAACAGCTGTAATATTGTATATCAGCTAGATGTCACGGTATTGTCTACATCTGTTTTATAACATTTTTTATGCATCAATATCATATTAAATTTAGACTCTACCGACTTCCCTACAGTTTCATTTAATAATGTTACACTTACCCCTGTCGAACAGATCCGCTACCTTGGACTACATCTGGACAAACGATTAACCTGGAATCCTCACACAAAACCTACAGAAAACTGCACGTCGAATCCGACTATTACAACATTTACTAGACAAACGGTCTAAATTTCCAATCCATTACAAATGACTGATCTACATGACAGTAATAAGGCCAATCTGGACATATGGAATTGGGACTCCACTAAACCTTCGAATTCCTCTCGTATCCAATCCTTACAATCCAAAATCCTTTGTAAATTCCTAAATACTCCTTACTTTGTCACAAATAAAATCGTACATAAAGACCTTAATGTTCAATAATAATAACCCTATGTAACCGATATAGTCCGAGAAAGATATCACTCCTTCCATTATAAAGCCCCTAAACCCCCAAGTTATATCCATTATATCCATTATAACTCAAACCCCCAAGTTGCTAACCTTGCATTTCAGAAAATCCTCCGAGGCGCCTGAAAAGAAGCTAATGTAAAATGTCATTAGAGTGCTACCAATGGGTAGTTGCTCTACACGCCTGTGACTCCATTTTAACCATTTTAGACCATATTTACTGAATATATGTAATATACAGTTGTAAATTTCAATAAAGATATTAAAAAAAAAATTATACTAGGCGCCTTGTAGTTTCTGGGACACCACAGTATAATTGAAAAGGTTAAATAAATTTTAAAAATAACAGTAAATAACCCTAAAATATACAATAAATACATAGCAATCTAAATGAATTAATAGTTAATTATAAGTTACTGAGAATAGCACATTTTAGACATTCTATCTATAAATTTTGGCAGACCGTCAATAGGGTTAGTCGTTTTTATGGCTAATTGTGTTCTAAAAGTCTTCTAAGCTGATTGAAGTTATGCCAAATTTAAGCGAATTGTTATTTGAATAAATAAAGCAAACAAATAAGCAAACTATTTACCTTCTTACCTCACAATTTTCTCATTTGTAAACGATTAAAATTTCGAAAAACAATTTTTTAATTATTATTTTAAAGATTAAAATAAACTAAATAATATACAATTGCTTGGAAATTTAGAACATTGTTTTTAAGATTATTTATTACCCCTTGCCATCTATCAAAGTTCATGTTCTACAACTCCAAACCTTAAAGAAATGTCATTAGCCATATAAAGGTCATTAACTCACATAATGATGCCATTGGTTATCTTATATACAGCACAAAGTCATGAGGAAATATATGTAAATCATGATTATGTCTTCATATATGTCAATTAAGGATCGCAATCAATGTGTTATTTATTTCTTTTCTGATTACACATAATTAATGAAGATATTCCTTCTGAGGATAAGTGATCTCATGAAATTCTAATTAACAATAACAGTAAACAAAATGTGAACGAACTTATAGTTGCAAGATACTCACTAAACTTTCCTATACTATATTTTTTCTTGAATGAGTTAAATGGAGTATTGCGTAGGGGAAGAATTTCTAATCTCAGTTTTCAATGGAAATACATGATGTTTGTATGTGTGTGTGTATAGTCAGCCTAGATAAAAAAACGAAAAATTATAAAAACTGAGATTAAACATTTAAGTTAGGTGTACACTTGAATGTTACAGAAAATTTTGAATCATAGATTTTACTATTTTCTCGAAAACGGCACAAACAATTTTGATTTATTTTCTTAATACAAATTTACAATTAAGGGGTTATTAAATTTCATTTGATTTTATTCTTATTAAAATATTCTGAAAGGACTTGAATGCCGAATTTTCTAACTTGCTTCCTCCTGAAGAGCCTTTAATTTTCTTTATTTGAAATAATTTATCTCTCATCTGTAAAAAAAAAAAAAAAAAAAATGATAAATACCAATTAATAAATAATTTGAAAATTAACTAAAGGAGAAATATTTTCCTTGGTTGAAAATGGATTTGCGGAAAAAATAGGTCTAATATAGACGTATAATATAACGCTGGAAAGGTATATATTTTAGAAAAAATTATATCTAATATATCAACGGCTCATATGCAAAACTGATGTAAGTGAAACCAGTGGTTTAGAGATATTCAAAACCATGAGAATTCGTACAAAGCTTTTTGTATGAAGTAAAAAAGATTTTACTTTAAGAGTTAATTAACTCAATAATTATTTTTAACTAATAAGTAAAATTGATGATAATGGAAAGACTTATAAAGATTTTATTTATTTATTTAATTCCAGATCGGCCTGGTGGGCCTTACATGGTTAATGTAAAATGTAAATTTTTTTTTTTTTCAATTGATTATGAGGGGTATAGTCCTGGACAAACGAGGTAGGGAGGAGA
>NW_027106342.1:125430-127368 GCF_000696795.3 Halyomorpha halys | reverse complement strand
GAGAGAGAGAGAGAGAGAGAGAGAGAGAGAGAGAGAGAGAATTTGCCCAGTGCCCCTTCAGTTCTGTAAACCTTCCACTCCTGATATACTCATAGCCTAGTGACAGCCAGTGTTGTTGCGGTTTCTGAATTGTAAGAATACATTTAAATATATTTTGAATCATATCTAAGAGCCCACACGCCTACTTTTATAAGTATTCTGTAATATTTTTTATCTTATTTTTAATGTGATAGTTTGTTTTATTTTGCTTTTTCTAAAAACCTTGAGGGATGATACGAAAATAGTTTTGTTACCTTGGCTAATTTTGTTATATTATTAATTTTCCACTTGCTTATGCATTGATTATTGTTCCTCTTCCGATAATATTCAATGCAATATTTTGCTTATAATAAAACAAAATAGAGGATTCATTTCGCTGATGACACGCAACTACTGATGCGGCATTACTGTCGCATGACTACAGTAGCATCAATTTTATATTTAATATCTCTTTGATAAAAAAGAGAACTTTATAGTTTTTGCAATGAATTTACTACTAGGTTGATAAAAAAACTTGCTCTACAACACATTCTATTCACCTACTAACACGTTAACAAACTTAAGATGTAAGTCCTTCATTGCCTGCATCTGAAGCCAATTTTAGGAAGGAAACATTCGAAAATTTTCCATCTTTGAAGGTGCCGAGCTGTTGCTATAGTTTTTGTTTTACTTCATTTTACTGGCCTCCTTGCGGCCAAGACGAGCATTAAGAAATGTTTTGTCTACGTTCAGGCACAAAAATAGCGCAAGGCGCAATAAAGAGGTCATTAAACCGTTGTCCTGAATTATTGCACCTGTCAGGCAGAAGAATGCTCTAGTATTTGGGAACGGTTTGAAATCGCTAATAAGAAATAAGTGAGACTAGCCCGAACTTACAAATAAACTATTATATTTGTGGAAAAGAAAAGCCTATTAAAAATCAAATCTGTAAATAATAGTTATTAATTACACAAAAGTATATTGAGACTCAAAACCTTTTTTTTTTTTTCGGTCAAAACATAACAAAAAAAATTATTTCTTCTCTTGCAAATTTTTTCCCAGCTTTTTATCGTTCTTTAAGTATGTTTATTTTTTCTAATGTAAATATTTATTATTTAAAAAAAAATAAAATATTTGAGAGGTATCTTTATTAGAAACTGCTTTTTCTCCCTTACAAAGTCCTAAAATCTAAAAGACACTAAAACTAATGTTGATATGGGTTGGAAGAACGAAAATGTAGCTTTTCGACATTTATAGTAACGTTGAATTTGAATTATTTATGATTTTTTTTTCAATTTAAAAGAAGGAAATTAGAAGGATAAAAATATGCTCAAAAAATTTTTGGAGGTCATCACAATTTCTAGTTAAGGAATTTATAAGACGCTTAAAATAAACCTGACTTAATTATCCATTAAAACAATTATTTCCATGTTGAAAATCATTTAATACGATCAATAATAGATTTCCTTGGTTTCCTAAAAAAAAAAAAAAAAAAAAAAAAAAAAGAAGAAAAAAGGATATATTTTATAGAAATGAAATAATTAAGAGGAATCAGAATTCCTCAAGTGATCACCGTGTAATATTTTATTTTACTTATAAGACGAAATAATAAATAATATATATATAATGTTGCGGAACTGTTAAAATAAGATGTACATAGATGGAGAGATAAATAATATTTAACATAAATATTATTGGAATTTTCTTAATATTTATTAAGAATTATAATTATTATTATTTGTAAGAGGATTTATTTTATATTATTTTTTCATTATCTTTTATGTTGGTTCATTTATTTATTTATCTTCTGGCTCTGATAATTCTGATTTTTGTTTAAACTTGTAAATATGTATAGTAACAGTAATTGTAACTTTTGTATATTATTGCGGGAACACATGTCAGCGCTAGAGTCATCGACGC
>NW_027106342.1:111728-123220 GCF_000696795.3 Halyomorpha halys | reverse complement strand
TAAGGATTGATAAGTATGCTGTGTAAGATAGCAACCTAATGTATTTAGGCAGCATATATGAATAAAGTATTTCTCTCTAGTTTACTTGTATTTGTTCTTTTTCATTTTTTTTTTTATTAGAAGTTAGTCATCTTATGATTAATAATATGAAATATAGTTTTATTTTATTGGTTCTATTTTTATTTTATATATTTTGTTAATTATTATTGTTTATTTTTTATCTTATCAAATTCATAATTATTATCATACTTACGATAGTTTATAATTTCATTTTTTTATTTTTTTTATTTTGTATTTTACTCTAAGGCTCTACATCATAATTTTGACAGCTGTAATATTATTCTAAAGGGACCAGTCCCAGGATAAATAAATAATATAATTATAATTATTATTATTTATAAAATAGGAGTTGACCTTGCGTTAGGTGGGTAGAGGCACACATAAGAATAGTGTAAAAAAAAAAGTATAATAAAATAAAAAACAGAACATTGTAATATATATATTTGAAAGCTATGCGCATATTTTAACACTGTTAATATAAACATATTTTACTCAAAACGTGATAATTGTGTTATTAATGGATTTTTATAGTTTATATTTCCATTCATGCCCGTGAGAAATAATCTTGATCTACTGTTCCCTCCAAGTTTGTGTATTTCATCAAATATAGTCAGTAGTATTCTAATTCTGAATGAAAAATGACTGAATTCCTGAATCCTGATGCTGGGAGACGCCAGATCCATCCAGGACCAAAGACATCGCTTGCTTTTCTATTAATACCTGACCCCGTTAATTCCATGCCCGGATCTATATACTCCCGCATAGACCAGGACCAGCTCTACCTTACCAGATAATAGACAGGCAGAGAGACAGTGCCGCAGAATTATTTTTGATGATTAATTAAAATTTAAAGCAGTAATGAAACATGAAAATATTTCACATCGATAACAAACATCTCTCGTTTATCAGGGTCGAGTAGTGTTTATATCAGAGTTTGTATGAGGGAAAAACTTTATTCAAAAAAACAAAAATATGCTGCCCAGCATACTTACTCAGATCTAATTAGGCAATCTTTTTTTAAATCTTAAAACATATACGCATAACAAGTAAACAATATATAATAAAAGTAGACTTTATTTTTGTTTATTCGCGTTGGTTCTTTTATATTTTTCATTATTTTTTTATTCTTTCTATACTTCATTAATTTTTTTGTTAATCCCTCTTTCTTCCTTTTCTATCCTTTTTTTTCATATTTTATCTTTCAACCCAATGTGACTTTCCTCTTTTTTTTCCTTATTATTCCCTTCTTTAACATAAATAAAACACACCTAAAATACAAAATACAATTTTCATTAATTAATCATTTTAAATAAATAGAATATAAACTCGTAATATGTATGTCATATAATTGATAAAAGTAATGATAGGTAGATATATAAATATACATTAAAAAAATGCCAAAAGTAACAAATATATGTAAAAAAAAAAATAAAAAATATATACAACAATAATAAAATAACAAGTAAAATATGAAATGTTTTACAATACAACTATGTAAACAGTGTGTGTTTTGTTTGCAATAAAACATCGTTTTATTACAATACAGTAATACACTTTCGTTTGAAAATAATCAATATGTTTTTTTTTATAGAAAACCTTAGAACATATTTCGTTTATTTTAAACATGCAGTATGTAGTGTTTTGATTAAATCATTTATATCACCGTACAATAAAGTGTTCTGTAATGTCAACCCAATGTATAATAGGGGTTCAAAAGCATAATTTTCAAAATAGTTTCTTCTTAATAAAAATAATTAACAATCCGCTGTAGTTTGTATATATAAATCGGATAAATATAAATTATAAAAGAATCTAATAACTAATTTTATGATAAAACCCATTTCCGGAAATGATGGAAGTAATGTAATATACTATATAATACACAGTTGAGAAGTCTATTTTTTTTTTTTAGAGAAATTAATGTCTAGCAGACATTGCCTCTAACGACAATGGAGAGTGAGGAAAATCACGTTAAAAAAACTTTTATTCAAAAAATTAATATTTTCTGGTTTCCATAGCAGCTACAAGTACGATTATACCTGTAGATGTTGTTTCGCAAGTGGCATAATAACCAAGAAAAAAATTATTTATAAAAGTTTGATAATTCCACTTATATAATTTTCGAAAAATATTTTTGATTGAGTGGAATGAGAGGTTAAAACAGATTTATGATTAATTGTCGGAAATATATTTGTTGTATGATAAAGTTGAGTTTCTTTTATTTTTGTTCTTTATTCATTCGATATTTCCGTGATGTAGATGATTGCTTAAAAAAAAAAAAAAAACTAACAGAGTTGATTTTATTTTATGATCATTATTAATTTTTTTTTCGTTTCATCCTTTAGGATTATTGATTCAATATATTTTTCAACCACCCCTAATCTAGGTCAAGGTCAAGTTCATCTATTCCATCTCAATATAATTCCATTCCAAGAAATGATTATTAGAATCATTTTTACTTTCTATTAATAAAGTGTCTTTAACAGCAAATCAATTTTTATTTTATTATTTTTTTTTTCTTAATACTTTCACTGAAAGCCGCAGAGTGAGAACATCAAGAGTTATTTCCTGAGGCCTTCGCGAATTAAATATTGACTGACCCAAAGCGTTGAGAACCAAGCACACAGGCACCCTCGCCTCAACGTGTCCGGCCATCACATCCCCGGTGGAAAGTTCTTGGCACTTCCTAATTTTTCCGGTATTAATAATTCAAAGGTCGAATCCACCTGGGACTGCCGTTCAATGATTCTGGTCAATAAAATCGTTTCGTTTATAACTAAAATTATCGTTTTAGAATTACACATTGTATTATATATTGCACGGAATATTCTTCTACCGTATAAGTCTCAAAGGCTGAAATTTTAGAATATATTAAAAATTTTCATGGCGATTCTTACAATACTACGGAGTATTTCGCACTTCTTCTGATATTTTTTAGGCAGCTTCAAATTTTCAACTGAACGGAAGGCATCGTCTGAGATAGGGCTGTTGCTAAATATTACTACCAGATAAAACCGTTGCTGGATATTACTGACAAGTATAGGGACTCAAGAACGTCTCACTCAATATCTTGCACAATATTCAACGGGGATGGTTTGCTTAAGTACAAGTTAGATGGTGTCTGTGATTGTTTTCAACTGAAATGACTTGATTCGCACAGACAAAGCGATTTCAACAACAGTCCATCAAGCCAAGTCATCAATAATAGTTCTCTCCAAGTTCTTTCAATGCCCTTTTCCTTTTTTCCAGATGACCCTCTTGTTCAAAAAATAACCTCTTTACTTTTTTGTCAACGCCTCCGGCTATAAAGTCATTTGACAACACGCTGACCAATAAAGAAGAGTTTTGGGCCGAACGATCCCTTAGGTCTTCAGAATCTATTGAAATAAACTACAACCATTAAACAGATCGAGTGTTTCCCGAATAACATTATTTCCCAGTCATACCGGGAAAATTAGAAACAAGAAGGTACATAAAGCAGCAGATATTCATTCAATAGTCCTCTCTCCAAATAAAATCAAAAATATTTCCCAATTAGATCTTTTTCTACAAATTTGTACAAAGATCTTGCGTAACCTCCAACGAGCTAGGAGTGAATAAATTTAAAATAAACTTAAAATCATAGGCGTCATCTTCCAGACAATATTGAACTGAGGTTGTGTTTATATCATAACCATAACTACATAATAAAATAACCATGCTTAATAACTAAGTATAAAAAACTAACAACTTATACATAGCATAAAGAGATAAAAACCGTAAAGCGGTGGAAAACAACTTCCGTAACTCTGTGAAAAGAAATTTGTGAGTGACTCGTAGCTGAATACTAAATAGAGGTGAGAATTGTAAACATTCAGTCCTAGATGCGATAACAAGAGACAGCTAGTAGAAATTTCACTTCTCCAATGTAAACACAGGATGGGGTATTGTAGACATCTGTCACCATGTTACTGTCACAGGGTTAGATTGAACTTAAATTAAACATACTTTATTGAAAAGCATTCTCCCATTAAATAATAATAAAAAATGTTCGTTGTTTATTTATTGAAATATTCATCTGCAAAAAAGCCACAGCAATTGAATAATATCACATACCAATAACTTGGAAAGAACTACCAATTGGTAACACTTCAGTGACTATTAAGTTAAAAGATCCCACGGTCATCTTCTTTTCGTGATCTTAATGAATTGTCGGTAATAAACTGAGATGAAAGGTTGCAGCGTTCTTAATAAATGAAAATATATCGGTTTCGGAATAAGTCAACTATATATGGAATATTAAAATATTTGTTAATTATTTTATTTGTGGAATAACAGTGAATACTGTAGTATTTTCTTGGAGTCCTGCATCTTAGTTTGTTAAGCACAAATATGTTTGATAATATAATTTAATAGGAATAATTACTTTTATTTATAAAAATACAATATCATTAAGTATCGGAAAAAAATGGAATATCCGTCTGTTGATCAATTCAAAACAATACAGCTTTTATAAAAAAAAATTAAATATAAGAAATAATTTTATACAAAAGTTACATTCATAGATATAACCTGAATTTACGAAAAAAAAAACTACTTATTTTTTAAACTCTCAACTTGAAACGAGCTAAATACTAGATCTAGTACAATTAAATATATATGCTTATATTTAATTTTATAAAAGAAATATATAACTAAGAAAAATCGATGATCGAAAACCGAAAAACTTGAAATAAGATTTTTAAATTTTCCTCAATCATCAAAGGTTCCAGGGAGAGAGAGAAATAAATTTATTCAATCATGCTGCCCAAATACATCGGGTTGCTACATTACACAGCATACTGATCAATCCGTGATCGGACATATATAAATTACATTTTTTGATATGATACAATATAATAGAAAGATAACATTTTTTTTTCCAAATAATGTATTTAAATATGCGTATTTAAATAAATAAATGATAGAATACCAAGAAACTCCGAATCGTTTTTCCACGATTTTCCGTCCAACCATTTCATGTTTCAATTGCTTGCTGAGCCATACAATTTTTTTTTACCTATTTTCATCATTATATAGCTTTTTATTTTAAAATTTCATTTTTTTTTTAAATTTAGAATTAAAGAAAAAATTATATTCCAAATAGATATTTCATTGCCATAATGTTTTTTTTATTTGTATTTTTCAATTAAAAAAAAGTATCCATAAAGCCAGAAAGTCTAAATTATTTCTTGTTCTAGAACATTTTTCTAATTGAAAAATACAAATAAAAAAGGTACAGAGAAAAAAACATTATGGCAATGAAATATCTAATTGGAATATAATTTTTTCTTTAAAAAACAAAACTGAATAATGATTCTTATGTACATAAGAAATAAACACATAAATAACTTTGTAATAAAAAATATAACAAAAGAGAAAACATAATAAATTTTAAATTATGCAATAGTGTATTTAAAATAATATGCTATATAATGATGAAAATATGTTTTGTTAGGTTTGATAAAGGAACTGACTGTACAAGTTTGCAATGAATAGGGAATTTGGGTGAGCTTGTAAATTAAATGTTAAAGAGATCGGAATTAACGAGCTGTTTCAATGTTTTAAAATATTGAATAATTAAATTATTGAATGATTTAGTGACTAAATCATTTTATTAAACAGGCCATGAATTGTTATGGACTAATCATATTAAATTATAGTAATAAAAATATAAATCATTGATTGGAATTTATCTGAGTTATAAATACCACAATAAATACAACATGATAATTCCAAAAGGCAGTGACGTCGAATATACTAACTGGTTGTTTTTTTTTTTTGTTTTTTTTGGTTATTTAAAATTATGTTCCTAATAGAAATACATTCTGAATTCCTATTGATCGTGAACAATTAAGATTCAATTAATACTTGAATTAAGACCATTATTCAGGGTATGATGCCTTGACGAAAACAAAAATACCCCATGTCCTTAGTGCCCGTACGGGTTATATTTGGGCAAGGCACGAAGACGCGGCCGTGAGGCGCACTACAATACGACAAGAACCTTTCAGCAAAATTTTGCACATGCAAAAAAAAAATCTGATAATAAAACTGCTAAAGTTCGTCATAAAGTTTCGTTCATTTTCTCTTCGAAAATTTATATGAGTTCCAGTTCCTATGCGAACTCAATTTGTTCATTATAGAGCTTCAGAATAAGCTGAATAATGAGTAAATTATAAATATATTTATGAAAAGTCTTATTGCAGACTGAGTTCACTTTGGTAAAAAATAATCGACAATTAAATATAGTGTTTCTCTGGACATTAAAAACTTAAAAGGCCTGAGAAAAAACAACGACCTGCTACGAAATAGAAAGCTAGTAATAAGCAGAATACTTAATAAATTATTATTAATATTTAGAATATGTTAAGATGTATAACTATGTAAAGTTATAAAAAATACTGAAATGTACCAAAACATGGATAGTTTCATTTTTATGATTATATATACAAACACACACACACACACACACATATACATTTTTTATTATTATAAAATGTTATACTAAAAACTGTGGGTTTATACGTTTCAAAAGGTTTTTTCTTTAGTCTTTCTGATTGATATTTCATTATAAAAAATGAATCCCTCTAAAAAAAAAAATACAATGACATTGTTTATAATAAATATTTCTTTTTTTTAATATTAAGGTAAAAAAGTTTCTTATACCCAATAATATAAATATATATAAACCCGCCAGTTCTTCGCTATTGCTAAATTCTAGAACGAATATGGATTGAATGGATGCAATTAAAAGTTTAACAATATCCGTAATTATTTAAAATTAAACATTTACATGTACATTATTATTATGATTTGGCTTCATAAATTGCTTTTGTATATACAGCATTTTTTATAATTCCAATTGCCATGAGATCATTCATCACTATTACCTATTGCCCACAACTGTGTGGCAGATTGTAATATCTATCAATAAATAAAAAGTATTAAAAAAAAAAAAATTAAATGAGGTATCGTTTATGGTTTTTATCAGATGTGCTGTAAGACGGATTGAGTCTATGCCTGGGGTCCGACTCAAGGAGTACATACTTACAATTATTATTAACTATAAAAACGGTGTCGATAGTTGGTAAACCGTGTGCCTATAAATAGTAAAATTCTAAAACCTGAATAAATTATACCCGTGTAAGACGATTTTTTTATTTATAATTAAACATTTTGCGACTATATTAAAACATGTAAACAGGTACTATATTAAAACATGTAAACAGGTACTATATTAAAACATGTAAACAGGTACTATGTTAAAACAGGTAAATTTTTCCTCGTAAATGATAAAAGACATAAAATATTCAAAAAAATAGTATACACTATTTGCTAAGGATCATATATTCTTTAATATAGTAACTTATAGGAAAATAAATAAACCGAAATCATAATACGTCTTCTATTTATTAAAAGGGGTAACTTTTCAGACTTTAAATTGTCCATTTTCAAATTAAATTCCTAAAACCAAACAATAAATATTGTCAATATTTAAAAATGTGTATAAATGATTTTGCTAAATTGTAACCATTAAAAAAAAATATTTCGATATAGAGTAGTAGGTAGAGGCGGTTTGTAATTTCCAACACCCAATGGTATCGATACTTTCCGTCGGATACTTTTGATATTTGTATCGATACTTTTCATTGAATATATAAATGACACACACACATATATATTCGATGCAATATTAATTTAGATACTTTCCTATGTATCGATTTTCTATGTGGGGAGTATCATATGCTGTATTTTGCCTATACCACTTCCACTTTTCATATTTGGGGGGCCTATGATCAAGTTACCGTACAAGTTAAGTATCGTCATCGTACTTGAAGCAGCGATATTTTTAATTCGATACTACAGGATATATCTTGGTGGTATCTCAATGTCCTTATGGCCAGGCATTCCACACAAGAAACCAAACGATCACAGACTTAGTTGACTTCCAATAAAATACGTTTTAATGGTATGGATCCCTTTGATTTCAGGACGCGGGAAAACATGTTTTCAAGGCAAAATATTGTTTCACTCATATAATTTTCCATGTTGATGTGGAGTAGGTCAGCTGACACATCAATTTAAAAATTAATCTACACCTCGCGCCGAGATCTGACGGAAAACATTCCAAGTTTCCGTCAGCCAACGCTGCCTCATGAAAGACTAACAACTCTCTTAAGCTTAGATAGAGCCGTAATTCCTACTAAATTAGTAACTATTTCTAGGACCAGAAATAGCCACGCTAAAAGTGGCCTTAGAAACCGGATGACAATAATTATTCCTGTACTTGCGTCGCAAGAATGAATATAAATGTGGTCGTAATTATAATTTCTGAATAATGAGCATTAGATATAATTTCCTTAAATGGAGTATAGCATTATTTATTATTTTAAAAAATTGGTAAAATCTCAAGTAACTACATTTATGTTAACCGATTTTCGTTTATTGCTAATGACCAGTTGAGTAAAAGTGATTGGTACTTGATTAAATTTAATTTTATAAATTCGGTTTTTTAGTTAAAATTGCTTAAATAATTAAAACATTGAATTTAGTTTTTAGTTAAAATCATAATTTTTTTTTCTTTCAGTACTTTGGTATTCATAATATATAACTGAATATTTTACAAATAAAAATTTATTATTTCTTTAACTGAGCTAAAATATAATTTTACATTACCTTACGATTATCTCCAGAATGAGGGAAAAAATTATTAATTTTCAACAGGAATTTTATTATTTTTTGGAAATATATTTAATTATATATTTTAGATTCAAGTTCCCAAAGAAAAAAAAATCTCAATAAAAACAACTGGTATAAGCAAAATCTAAAATAAATTATTAAGTGTGCTTAAAAAAGTTTCAAATTTGAAAATAAATTTTAATATGGGAACTGGAGTGAAGATGTGTAGAGTATTTTAGATAGAACAAAACTGAGATACTTTCTTGTTTTTTTACAATTTAATATTTATAAAATGTGGTTCTATAGGTTTTTCCTTAATCTTATTGATCAATATTTAATAATAAAAACGAATCAAACAAAAAAAAAACAAACAACAGCAATAAATTTGTTCATAATAAATAAATTTCCAGCTGTAGAATGGTTTGATGTATACTATATAATTAATTCATTTCTCCATATTATCAAAAGATGGTCCATGATATAATTTCATACGAGAGCTGGTACACCCGTAACTCCATAATATTCTTTTCCAAATCCATGCTTATCTTCGAACCCTACAATTTATATCCTGTTACACCTAACAAACTAAGCTCGTATTTTGTTGCCCCTGACTTATATTACTCTCCTCTACTCTGTTTCATTTGATCCTAGCAGTTTTTATTTATTTTATTATTATAATTTTTTTTCTACTAAACTACATTTATATGCAATTTTCCTAAAATTCAGACTATATTTCTACGAAAATTAAGAAATTCAGTCTTCCTACCATCTTTATCTTACCCCCCTTATGTATTTATCAACGTTTTCCTGCATTTGTTTTTACTATTAACTGGATATATAAGTTTTTTTTATTTCTAAAACTCAAACTGAAAACTACGTCTATGAAATTACCAAACTCTTGCCATTTGCATTGGGAATTACAAATAGAGACAATAGGGAATTACATAAAAAAAAGTTCCACTCCCAGTTACCTATAGTTAAGAGAGCTGTGACTTACGACTTGGAAAAACCCACCCACAACCGGAAAACTGCTGCAGGAAAGTCTGTTATAAATTCTATATTTATCAGTTCATTGTGACTCTAAAATTGTATTTTATCTTAATTTATTTTTTTTTTTCTCTTCATATTTTCTTACATTCTGTTTCTTATTTTTTCCATTAGAAGTCAATTATTTATTTTGTTAAATCTATAAATGTCATTTTTTTTATTTTTTATTAACTTTACTTTGATCTTTTATTAAGAAATCTAATAATCTTTTAATAAGAAATTAAGATATCTTTTATTTGAATCTATTTATTTTATCTTAATTATTGTTTTCCTTCGTAAAATGCTCAATACTTTGTCACAAATAAAATCATACATAAAGACCTTAATGTTCCCCAGGTAACCGATCTAGCCCGAACCAGATATCACTCCTTCCATTATAAACTCTCTAACCACTCAAACCCCCTAATTTTTAATCTTGCATCCTCTTCCATTCATGACAATCCTCCGAGGCGCCTGAAAAGAAGATGGCCACGAGACCAGCTAATATAAAATGTCATTAGAATGCTACCAATGGGTAGTTTATCTACACGCCTGTAACACTCCAATTTAACTTAGATCAGATTTACTAAATGTATTATAATGTACAGTTGTAAATAGCAATAAATAAATATTTTAAAAAAAATTATTGTTTTATTTATAATATTGTATATAGTTAGGGGTGTTTTTTGTATGAAACAATACTCCCCCCCCCCATAACCAATTGTATGTAAGGCCCACAAGGCCGATCTAGTATTAAATAAATTAATAAAAAACTCTTCCCACTACCTCTCTTTCTTCTTTTGTATTTGTATTTATAAATGTTGTTTAGTTCTGGGTTTAAGTTCGCTCATAGAATATAGTTCTTACTATCTTTATAGATCTATCGCTTTCATTATCTATTTAACCTTTCGAACCTCTGTTAAAAACATTGGACTGATCTTTGATTATAACTTTTTTTATAATATATTATTTTCTTTGTGGCATGATTTGCTGAGGATTAAGTTAGTTCAGAATACCCAACACACCCCTTAATACTTGAAAAATGGCTCACTTACTGTCTCGCAGTACTGTATTTTTTTTTTTTAGTTCCAGGTTTAAAATTTAATTTTTTTTTCAATTATACAAAAAAAAAATTAAATGATTTTAGTAACTTTTGTTATTGATTTTTATTATTTACTTTATTTCTCGTGTTCAAAAATGAGATAGAAGACACGTCCAATCACCTTAGATGTAAAGTTAAATATTCTTTCAAATATTTAAATAATTTCTAGCTTCTATTACCACATTAAATGCCAATTCGTGCCTTCCACCTTTAACTTTGGAATCAGCCTATTATCGACATTATAATTGGAGCTAAAAATACTCCAAGATCTTGAAACTCATTTTGTTCCACTAGTTGCTGATATTTTCGGGCTTTTCATCCACAGTTCTTTATTAATTACGTATTTATAAATATTTCATTTTTATTTTATGAATTTAGTTTTTATAGTAATTATGGAATAAATGTACAAATGTAACGATAAAGCCTAGTGACCTTAGTGTGAGTGGAATCTTCATTTGTTATAAGATAGTGTTTAGATGCTAATATAAAAAATAATTTTTTTTTTTTATTATTATTTATTTATTGTAATTTACAACTGTATAAAATAATACAACATGTAAATATGTAGTATGTTTCATATACACTTGAAAATCTTGGGAAGGAA
>NW_027106342.1:103630-109803 GCF_000696795.3 Halyomorpha halys | reverse complement strand
CAGTTTACCCGTCCTGTAACCATTGAAGGGGGAGAGGGTCTAGGAATAGGATTAGAATGGATGTGACGTAGAACCGGGCTATGGTCTGAAGAGAGGTCATCTAAAGATTTAATTGTGGATTGTGATTTGGGTATTTGGGAAGTAACAAATATATCAAGGATATCGGGACGTTTAAATAAATATAATGAAGACGATAAACCAGATTTAAAGAGAAAAATTCGTCATCGATAAAAACCTTACATATTCATAGAACTATTAAGTAGATATAAACGTAATACAAACCGTAATAAACAGTTATCTCCGATTCCAGTGATAGCTATTTATTAATGAGTTATTACTAGACCAATCAATAATCTTAATCGATCATTTTTTATCTATATGAATAATTACCGGAAGTAATAGAATAGAATCGATAAAAAACTTTTATGCATTTCTCTAATTGATAGTTTCTATAAATGTCTTTCAATTGAATCGATAAATTCCAGCACTTCCTTAAATAGGTATTGAATCAATTTTTAATATTGAAGCATGGTATAAATAATTGTGACTCATCTCATATTTGCTCCTTTGTTCCTCCATAAAGCTATTAAAAGAATAACAAAATATTATTATGTTCGTATACCTAAAACTATATCTCCAAATGTCTACCTATACTATTAAAAGAACTGTATAAACATTCGATAAGAATTCAAAATTTTTTTTTAATATCCTTGACTAAAAACTTATCATATTCTTGTCTCGAGCCTTCATATGTTTCACTATTAATGGGTTTTTCATCTTTATAAAATCTAAAATTATTCTAACTCGGCTTTGAACTAATGATAATGATTGATCAGTAATCTTGAATGAATCAGTAAGTTTGAACCCAAATACTTTTTTTAGTAACATATACAACTAGTAAATTTGATGTTAGATTACAATAGTTTGATACAGATTGTAGAAAAACTAACCATTGGTAACATTTTTAGATTAGAAGGTCTCTAGGACATTCAGGTGCAGGATCGAAGGATTGTCAGGAATGGAAGAGAAAGCAAGGTTAGAAACAAGTGGATTTGGGTGGTTAGAGAGTTTAAATTGGAAGGATTGATGTCTGGTTCAGGCTTGATCGGTTATATATGGAATATTAAGGTCTTTAAGGATGATTTTATTGGTGACAAAGTAAGGAGCATTGAGGATTTTAGATTCTAGGGATTGGATACGAGGGAAATTCGAAGATTTAGTAGACAGTAGATTAGTCTTATGTAATGGATTGGAAGTTTAGACCGTTTTTCTAGAGTTGTAATAGTCGGAATCGACGTGCAGGTTCCTGTCTTCAGTCTTGTATGAGGATTCCAAGTCAGCCGTTTGTCCAAGTATAGTAGAAGGGAGCAGACAGAAGTAAGAGCAACATTATTAAAGGATACTGTAGGGCAGTTAGTATCTTTTATTTTTAAATTACAAAGACAATCTGAAATAAAAAATATATTTGTTTCAATATTAGGCGATTGAGGTTGCAACTGCAGTGTTAAAGTTATAGAAAGCAACAAAAGGTTTATAACCTCTAAGATTGTAAACTATTATTGAGTTTTTATCATTTACAGTACAATAACATTTCACAGCAGAAAAAAAATTCTCAAGAAAGGCTGAAGCCCATAAAGAGATAAAGGAGGTTTGTGGTACTTATTTTTGGAGAATGGATGGGTCAGAATCGGTTTAAAAAGTTTCATTCAAGAGATTTTTCATTGAAAGATGACTAACGTTCTGGTCGACCTTTTAACGTTGGTTATGAATCGAATGGTCATACAACTCGGTAAGAGATTACAAATTGTACGAGATTCAATGTAGCACACACAACGATTAAAAATCAATAAAATTGGGATTTATGAATTTTTGGTATTGAAAGAAATTCACCCAGTACATTGAATCAATGTTTGCAATACACATCTCAAACGTAATTCAATCGACCTTTTTCTGTAGCTGATTATCGCTGGGATGAAAAATATATCGTCTATAGTAAATCGAAAGAGGTCATGGAGTAAACCACATCGAGAGATGAATTGCATATTTTAAGCTGCTTTTAATCAACCGGACAATCAGCCTAAGAACGTATAAAATTGGAGGACACAATCAAAGCGAAAAAGCCAGATTATCGTGATAACAGGAGAATTCATAGATATTTAGCAACACGTACAAAATTATTGGAGCTTGATATCATTATTTAATTTAGTTAATACCAGAGTGATCTCGTGGGCCTTACATGGTTAATATAAGAGGTACTTTTTTTAACAATTGATTATGGAGGTATAATCTCATACAAAAGACACCTCTAACTATATACAACGTTATCAATAAAAAAAATTAAGATAAAATAATAATTCTTAAAATAAAAGATAATAATATATATAGATAAATAATAGATATAGCATTGCTAACCTTGCGTAGGTTTGAGTTAGTTTGATGTTGATATGTTGGTTCCAGGTAAGGCGGCGATCGAGATGAATTCCCAAGTATCTTACTGTTTCATTGGCAGGATTCCATTTTCCATTTTTACATTTGGGAGCAAAATTGGAGGATTAAAATTAATTCCAATAAATCCCACCAAATCACATTTACCCTTCGTCGTAAACCAATGACCTCTTGTCCAACAGTGTCCTTTAATAATACCCCACTTATTCCTGTCGAACAGATCTGTTTAAAACGACTGATCTCATGGACATGGAATCCTCATACAAGACTGAAAAGACAGGAAACTGCTCGTCGATTTCGACTATTACAACCTTTACTAGACAAACGGTCTAAATTGCCAATCCTTTACAAAATACTGATCTACGTGACTATTACAAGGCCTATCTAGACATACGGAGTTGAGCTTTGGAGCTCCACTAAACCATCAAATTCCTCCCGAATCCAATCCTTAAACTCCAAAATTCTTCGTAAAATCCATAACGCTCCTTACTTTGTCACAAATCAAGTCATCCATCAGGACTTCAATGTTCCATATATTCCCGATTTGGCCAAAACGATTCCATTCCTTCCATCGAAAACTTCCCAACCACCCAAATCCATTTGTTTCTAACCTGGCTTCTCCTTCATTACCTAATAATCCTCCTAGGCGTCTGAAAAGAAGATGGCCTCGGGATCTGCTCCTCTAGAAATGTTATTAGAGTTCTGTCAATGGGTAGATTCTCCACATGTTTGTATCATGTGACTATCTCACCTACAGCAAATTTACTTGTTGTATATATGTTATACAATAGCAAATAACAATAAATAAATGATGAATGAAAAAAAAAAAAAAAAACTTTCGGAGCTTGGTAGAGATGGCATCCCAAATAAATCCCAAACGTTCCACCAACAGATTATCATTTATTTTACAAACAAAGTTTACAAAATGGTATTTTAAATGGTGAAAATTTCAGTAATAACGATGATCTTAAATTTCATTTGGTTGGGTTTTTTTGCTGATAAGGACCAGAATATCTATGAGTGCGGGATCGTGAAGTTATCAGAAGGATGGCAAAACATCATCGAATAGAATAGGAGATATTCGACTGATAAAAATTTATTTTTGTATAAAACAAAATTGAGTTTTATTTCATACTAAAAAAAACTATTATTTCTAGCTAACGCTATATTTATTTCCAAAATGCATTTTAACACTTACAAGTATTCTTTATAAATGAATAACACCTTGTGATTGGAAATTATTAATAACCTATGTCTTAATATTAAAAAAATCAAATCCTTTCTATGTATTTGTCAATCATGTGTGGTAGACACCTAATTACCATAAGTTTCGAAATTTAAATTACTCTTATGACTTCAAGTTTGTATATTTTAATATCCACATTATTTATATAGATATAAAAATATCTCTGTATGTATATCCATTTATTTTAAAATATAATTTATTTCCAGGACCTAGTGGCAGCAACATGATAAAAGTCGATGAATCAGATCCCGTCGGGGGTAAGTTAATTACAATCATATTGTTTTTGTTATTATGTAAAATATTTATAATTATATAATATAATTTACATCAACAACCCAATAGAACTAATTAAGAAAGTACTTGTGAACATTCAGACTTATTACAATATAAGCACTAGTTCGTAAAAGTTTTTGGGATTGAAATAGGTTTTTCAATTCAAGTACGAATTCCACACAATATTGTTCTTCAGAATAAGACCATCGTTGTCATCATCATATTCTCACCTCTAGTATCAACCATAGTGTGAGGAGGAGGTCTATAGAGCTTTCTCCAGTTCTGTCGGTCTTCCACCGAACGCCTTCTTTCATACCATTGGAGTCCTCTTTTCAGGAAATCCTTCTTAACTTCGTCTTCCCATTTATTTCTTAGTCGACCTTGGCTTGAAAGACCTCCCTAGGAATTCTGGTAGGTTCCATTCTTAGGAGATGTTCCAGCCATCTTAGTCTCTTCTAATACTTCATGGAGTCGTTAACCCTAATTGTAGTGTTGCGGACCCCGCCTCTTCTTGTTTTCCCCTCATTTTTTTCTGAGAAATCTCATTTCTGACGCTTGTATTCTTTATTGATGCTTTTGATCATCGTTGTTAATTATTTTAACCTATCTTTCTGCCAGAAACTGAATTTTCTAGTGATATCAGAAATTGTAAAGGTATGTGATGTCGCATCCCCAACATAGCCAAGACTTTTCCCCTACAGATCATCATTTATTTCACAAAATAGTAATTCAAAAGGAAAGAACTTCTTACGTCCTAATTTGATATCCTCATTGTTTTTGAATTACTGGTATTTTCAAAAAATGCGGTTGCTTCCTTTACGCACAGTCCTTTTTTTCCAGTAATGACTGTATTTCATTCATTACTTAAAAAAACATTAAGGATGCAAAAACAAATAAAAAATATATATTCAAAATAAAGAACGCATTGATAGTTCAGTAAAATTAGGATTTTACTTGCAAGAAAATCAGGTAAAGCTTAAAATAAGGTTAATTTACTTATTCTTTCT
Source organism: Halyomorpha halys (assembly GCF_000696795.3). Classification (NCBI taxonomy): domain Eukaryota; kingdom Metazoa; phylum Arthropoda; class Insecta; order Hemiptera; family Pentatomidae; genus Halyomorpha; species Halyomorpha halys. The sequence goes on along the minus strand of NW_027106342.1, from coordinate 104,832 downwards.
CTAATAAAAAAAGCTAAGTTCTTGCCGATTTCTGTGTATGCTATGAAGTGGAATCCTCAAAAAAAGTTTAAGCCTTTAGAACCTTTACACATACAACAATCATAAGAATATTATAAAAACTATAACATTAAATTCTGCATTACTGTTTTTATTATCTTGTAGCTCTTCCGTTTCGGTTATTACAAAAAGTTTTGTAATACAATAGTATTTTTGGTAAAGTGATTGTAATTGACATTATAAACTGAATAATTATAAGTAAACTGTGATAATAGTCATTGACTAATTAAAAAATTTGCCTGCAACAGTTTGATAACCAATATTAGGTGTGGTATTTTAATTAAGTTGATTGAGAATTGCTGGAAGAGCCGAAACGTAGGATATTAATTATCATTTATATTAAATATAATTTTAATATTCCTAAACAAAGCCTTAATGTTCTCAAATACGAGCAAACAACCAGTCAATGTTTCCCTTATACAAACCTTATTTGAACAGAAAAAGGTGGGATCACATAAATGCAAACAAGAGTTAGTACATATCTCATCAACAGCTAAAAGTGATTAACCAAATATAGATATTGAAACACTTCAAGACAGTTGAAAATTTATTCTGTGTATTATTTATCGTTATTTGTTGATATTATTGATGTGAAATGTACTATCTCTGGTCTGCATCTATTTGATTCCATCTGTTTCTGTTCAAATTATGTCTGAAAAAAGGAAACGTTGACTGATCAGTAATTTGCTCGTATTTGTAAAACTGGAGGTTTTGTTTAAGAATTTAAAAATAACACTCTGAAAAGAAGATGGCCCCGAGATCTCCTCTAGAAATATTTTTAGAGTTCTATCAATGGGTAGATTCTCCACATGTTTGTATCATGTCATTATAGCGCACTTACAGGAAATTTACTTGATGTATATATATATATATATATATATGTATACAGTTGTCAATAACTGTAAATTATTAAAAAAATAACATTCTAACCATGATTTGTGTATGCGTTTTACTTTTATCTCACATTTCGTAATTATTTAAGCTTTTGTGATATCATTCATTCTTTTTGTTATGTATGTTTTTAAAATTTTATTTTTCGTTTTTACACAAGTATCACTGTGAATTAGTTAATCCTATTTTTCACTATCTTGAAGTGACAGATTGTTATATTTGCAAATGGAAGAATTAATTTTTAAATATATATA
>NW_027106342.1:70182-98765 GCF_000696795.3 Halyomorpha halys | reverse complement strand
TAAGTATATATGTAGATATCTCAGTTTTTGTTTATTCTTTCTAAGAACAATTCATGATATTTTTAATAAATTTAAACCAATTTTATTTTACATAATTTTGAAATATTTCACAAAAGTTAAAAGAATTCTAACACATTTTTTCTTAAAATGACATATTTTACTCCGTATTTCCATGTTTTTTTTTTTTTTTTAATCTACACCATTTTTTTTTTTGTAAATTAGAAACAATAATTAAGATACGATAGTTTTAGGAAGCGTAAAATAAACACATAATATTATTAAAGTTTATGAGCTCAGTTCTCGAGATTTTACTGCTTTAAATTGGTAACATCTATGGACTGATAGATAGCAATATAGATTATAATCAGTTTTATGACACTATCGTAGAAGAGAAAACTTAAAGCATGAGGGTGGCATGTGAAAATAACAATTATAATTAAATGAATTTTTTTTTATCAAGTTAAAAACCTTCTATTCACATATTTAAAAGTTGCTCCGGTTTTTATAGACTTTTCAAATTTTATTAGCTGAATTTATCCAATTTTGATTTTTCTTTATACTTTATTTATAAATATGTCTATGCTTTCATTGTATATTTTTATGCAAATAAATACAATTTTACGGATATATATAACATCTTTCATCACATCAAAATTCCATCCCTATTAATAACATTAATTAACTGGTTTACTTTGTGTCAAAACGATTGGAGGACACAACATGGGAAAAATTAACGCCGCTTAACTTTTTTATGCACTCCGGGGAAACAATGTGGTTGAATATAATGTTCAACCAGTTTCTAGACCCTTCATAAGATATCGTGTAATAATTTTTGGTTTTATTATTACCTTTATATCATTAATATATATTTATTCTAGTGCACTTGCTCAGCCTCCACTGGCTCACTACCAGTGATATGGCGAGAGGTATGCGCTGGGATCTCAAGAGCCCAACTCTACCCCTCACACGTGGGGGATAGAGTGGGCTCAGGGATCCTCAGGTTGATTGTGTAAATATTTATATAAGAGTGTAAATGTGACTAGAAATTATTTTATTTTTATTATTATTTTATTTCATCTTTTTTACTTATTATTATTATTTTTCTTCTTTTTTTTTTTATGTTATTTTATTTCAGTATGAATGTGATCAGTCACCACTATTACCTATTGCCCACAACAGTGTGGCAGATTATAATATCTATCAATAAATAAAGTTTTAAAATAAAATATAGATTTATAAATAATAATTTAAATAGTTTAAATGCTTTTCTTACAAATACTAGTAAAAAACTCAACACTTGGCATTCATGACTGATGGTATAGGATATCTATTGTTACTTACATGCACATCCCCTTGCATACTCACCCTCTCTTTTGAAAAGGATGTGTTTTCCTTTATTTTTTATCGCCTCAGCTGGGAAACAGTTACTTCGACTCTCATAAAATACTCCTATATAACTATCACATAGAACATTACAAATTGATATATTGTTTCTTGATGTGGAGAAGCCTTTTGTTTATTGCTTGTCTTTCACTTACTTTCATATCTTCCTAAAACGATACCCCCTCTATCAACAAATCCTTACGATGAGTTCCTATTATCCCCCCCCCCTTCTGATATGACACATAAGTACCTATGTTAGAGTATAAGTCGATTATTCTAATACTTACTCGAACGACACTCTAGAAGACAAGTTGTATATAGTAATTTGTAGATAGTAATTGTACACAGTACGTCATAGTCTCTTTTCTCTTCAAATGAAGTAAATATTATCACACCACACATTGTGGTCGCATTTTTGTAACTATGGATTGTAGGGTTTCAGCTTGGCGTCTCATTCCTGAAAGCATAGAACAAATTAGTTTTGCTTATCTTTAATTTTTTTTCAGAATTCAGGAATTCACTATGCAACTAAATTGTGATAGAAAAAGTGAATCAATTAAATATAAAAAATAAAATTAAATACAATAAATGAATTTTTGACGCCAATGAAAATGTTGTCTATAAAGAATAAATGAATGGAATTCTTTACTCTAGGATATTTTCCAGGAGTAATATTCTGTTGATCTCACCAAACTTCCATGTGTATATTGGAGCCTTGGAGATAGGCAGATTCTCCATTTGCGGATTTAGGCTCACCAACTTCCATCGAGAGGAATCTCATTTCTTCACTCTCTATAAATGAAGTGAGAGAGTAGGATCTTGTCCAAAATTTCTTTGGCGGAATGTAAACATATTACGTACTTTTTACTGTGTATTTTAATAGTGTTTAATTGTTTTCCTTACCTTATTTATAATTACAACTTTTTGTCATTAAATATAAAATGAATGCATGAAAGGGGACATCCTCTGTACTGCTCATCGCCTTGAAAGTTGTCAGATTTTAAAATTTGAAAGAAATTAAATAGAGAATCAAAACATCATCACCGTTTCTCAAGATGCTGTAGGTTAATTATTTGAAGAATTTCGTTTAGCCCATATTTAAAATATAATGCGATTAGTATTATAATTACAAAGATATTAAAAAACCGCATATACATAAAAATATTTTAGAAGATTGTTATATTATAAGTGTTGAAAATGTTATTTTATTAAAACTAAATAACGTTAAATTTCAATGAAAATAGTTTTTACATCATTTAGTAGTAATGAATAAGATATCTCTTGTGTATTAGCTATGAATTGATATTTATTTTTCCCATTAGTCAAAATAATAAAATAATTAGGAGTCATACTATACACTTAAATTTTATTCAATCAGCATATTTCTTAAAAATTAAAAAAACAGAAAAAAGTATGCACAGAATTTTTTTCCATATTTCTATAAAAAATCCAAACCAAAAAAATGAATTGATGCTCTATAAATCAGTACTAAAACATATCATAACTTATGCCTGTCCCATATGGAACTTCACTAATTTAGCAATTTAAACAAAAACTACTATAATTCCAAAATAAATGCTTAAGAATTGTAAAAAAAAACTCATATTACACAATAATAACTAAGATGCATTCAGATTTATACTTAATTCTGACATTGTATAAGAATACTTATACAAATTGACTCATAATTCCTTTAAATCTTGTCCTATCTCTTTCGACCATTTAATAACTGAAATAGGAAATTGTAAAAATACAAACCTGAGACAGCTAAATATATTACTGTCAAATCCGTCAATAACGATGTTGATTTTATTTTAATTTAGGACTATCTTGGGTTTTTTTTTCTTTCAGTTTATTTTTCATAAAAATGAAACATATCGTCTTAAGTAACGAGTAGCAGAGAAAAATGGATTGTATAAGGGTATAGCCCAAACAATGTAATAATTATTTTACATCCTAATATTTATTTAATAAAAACTTGTATATAGATTATAAAATATTTATTGAACTGTTTAAAAAACCGAAACGATTTAGGATTTTAGAAAAATAAATGTAAGTACCAAAGCCAAAAATTTAATAGAGATCTTATGAGAATATATCTGTATAAGTAGGCATTTAATTGGCATGAAAATATGAATTTAATAAATTATTTGATTAAGTATTATTGAAATCATTATAAGAAGTATTTATTGACATAAATTTATTACTAATCACAATTTTCAAAAACAAACCTGTTTTTGTATAACAGAATGCGAAAAATTGGCAGTTAGAGATATATTTGAATGCCTTTACTGCCAAATGCATAACATTCACTTAAATTGGTGTCAGTTACTTGATATTTCTGTCTGAATCGATGATACTGAGCTAAACAGGAATATTGCATCGTTTTAATATTCATTTTTACATTACGATGTGATTATACAATATCAATTTTCATAGATAATGTTATATGAAGAATATTTAGTAAAAATATTTATGAAATTGATAAATATAATAAATAATAAATTCATCATAGATTTTTACCAAACATTTCAGTTCCATATAAACTGGAAACAACGAATATCTTATTCATGTGCGATTCAAGTAGCACCTATTTCTGCAGCTAAAAAAAAACTTAAATTTTAGGAATATTTTTTTTATGGGTATATGACATTTTTTTTTATTAGTTTATATGATTATGGATGTGACATCATTACAATCCAACAATTTAGAAACATTTTTAAACCGCATGTCGATTCCGAATATTACAGCACTTACCAGACAAACGGCCTAAACTTCCAACACATTAAAAAAGATTGATCTACATGACTGTAATAAGGCCAATCTGGACATATGGAGTTGAGCTTTGGGGCTCCTCTAAACCTTCGAATTCCTCTCGTATCCAATCCTTACAATCCAAAATCCTTTGTAAATTCCTAAATACTCCTTACTTTGTCACAAATAAAATCATACATAAAGACCTAAATCTTCCTTATGTAACCGATCTAGCCCGAACCAGATATCAGTTCTTCCATTATGAACTCCCTAACCACCCAAACCTACTAGTTTCTAATTGCTTCCTCTTCCATTCCTGACAATCCTCCAAGGCACCTGGAAAGAAGATGGCCACGAGACCTGTTTAATGTGAAAATGTCATTTGATTGCTACCAATGGGTAGTTTTAGCCTTTATCACTCCATTATAAACTGAAATCAAATGTATTAGATGTATGTATATAAATGTACAGTTGTAAATTTCAATAAAGATGTAAAAAAAATTTGTTTACTCCATATAAGAGAACAAATTTAAGCAAAAAAACCTACACAAAGAAAAAGTGAATAAAATATAAACATAAACGATATTAACTGAGCAAAACTTGTCTTTTTTATTTATTTTATAATTGTAGCGTTTAACAATAGTTGTAATGTCAAGCTCTTTTATTAATGGATTTTCAGATGTTCTTTTAACGAAATATGAAGTCTGTGTTAGGATACAAGTTGTATTGGAAGGAATTCCAAGTCTTGGATCATGGTGATTATTTTTGTGTAGCAAAGATAATTGTTTCATTACCGTTCTTTTGTTTCATAGATACGTTTTTCATGATATCATGCATTTTACAAATACTTCCGCTATCTTTGCTGACGATACAACATTTTTACCCAACACAGTGACATTATAATGCCCAAAAATATACTGCAGACTCACTTCAATAATCTTTAATAATAATTTGATGCATGGTTAGTATAAACATGGAAAAATTTGCTTTAATAGATTGCACTCTGCGACGCCCACCAGGTCTGCTAATCTACCTAAACTAATTCTGTAGAGGAAAGTATTGCAATGGAGTTCTGCCAGTAAAGCATTAAGATACATTGAAGTTTATCTCGATTGTTGCCTTACTTGGGATCAGCATATCAACATCGAATTAACCCAAACCTATAAACCTAGGTAATGCAACCTCATCTGTAATACTGAAGTCTAGGCTAATGCCAGAAATCCTGTTATAAATTCAATATTTATTTATGTATATTATCATTTTATTTATTTATTTTGCTCAAATAGTTTTTTCAATAAAAGTAAATTATTTAAATTTATTAGTTCTATAAAAGAAATCTGCTTTTGTTTTTTTTATTTTCTATTTCGAATCCGGCCTGAGGGGACTTTCATTGCTGAGGCGGTCCCAGGAAATGTAAACTTGACCCCCACCATGCTTAGAATAGGGCGGTAACCTGTAGACAAATTCTCCCTCTCCCCTCCCCCCAATATGTCAGAAATGAATAGGAAGAGGATCACATAAAAGAATAAATACATAAATAAAAAAGAAAGTACGTTGGTGGTACATTTGTTAAATCCCTCCTAACATTGTATATCGGATAGGACTGAAGGGAGGGTCCGGATCAGGTACTAGGGATATTTCCATGTAATTACTTTATGAATCTATCCAATATCCTAACGGTCTCGAATGCTGTTTATAAATCTAAAGGAAGCTTACCCAATTTGCTTTTGATCTATTGATGCTTTTGTTATTAAGTCTGTGAGGCGTGCCAGTTTGCCAACAATGGGGTTGTGCATTATATTTTTAACCATCTGGTTATTAAACGACTGATCTAAAATTTAAAAAATCGTATTATCTAAAAAAAAAGTATCATGTGTTTTCAACTTTTTTTTAAATTATTTATTTATTGTTATTTACATCTGTATACACATATATACAACAAGTAAATTTGCTGTAGGTGACCTAGTGACATGATACAAACATGTGGAGAATCCACCCACTGATAGAACTCTAATAACATTTCTAGAGGAGAAGATCTCGAGGCCATCTTCTTTTCAGACGCCTAGGATGATTATTAGGTAATGAAGGAGAAGCCAGGTTAGAAACAAGTGGATTTGGGTGGTTGAGAAGTTTATTATGGAAGGAACGGCATCTGGTTCTGGCCAAATCGGCAACATGTGGAGCATTAAGGATTTTGGACTGTAAGGATTGGATTCTGGAGGAATTTGATGGTTTAGTGGAGCCCCAAAGCTCAACTCCGTATGTCCAGATAGGCCTTATAATAGTCATGTAGATCAGTCTTTTGTAATGGATTGGCAGTTTAGACCGTTTGTCTAGTAAATGTTGCAATAGTCGGAATCTACGAGCAGTTCCTTGTCTTTTTAGTCTTGTATGAGGATTCCATGTCAGTCGTTTGTCGAGATGTAGTCCTAAGTAACGGATCTGCTCGACAGGAATAAGTGGGGTATTATTAAAGGATACTGTAGGGCAAGAGGTCATGGGTTTACGTCGAAGGGTAAATGTGATTTGGTGGGATTTATTGCAATTAATTTTAATCCTCCAGTTTTGGCACCATTCTTCAAGGGTGGTGATGTGGGATTGGAGGGTTTGGGATACAATGTAAGGATCATTGTTCACTTACAATAGACATGTGTCATCGGCATACGTGGTGAGGATAGTGTTAGGATGGGTTGGGATGTCAGTTGTGAAAACTGTATAAAGGATAGGACCAAGGATACTACCCTGAGGTACACCAGCAGACTGACGGAATAGGGATGAATAAGCGCCGTATAATTTACTTGAAATAATCTGTCGGAGAGATGAGAACGGATAGTGAGGAAGTATGTTGGGGGTAGGAATTTACGGATCTTGTATAGCAGTCCTGAGTGCCAGACTCGATCAAAAGCCATTGGAATATTAACATTAATACTATAGATTTCGAATTTTTCCCATAATTATCTTTTAAATTAAGTACTGAATCTTTAATTATTATTTCTGATATATTTTTAATATGCAAATAGCATATATTTCTACACATTCCTATTTTGTTGTATATAACAATCATGAAACCTCTGCCTGTATCCATGAATGCTTTGCATCATTTCTGTTTAAATATATTCTGAATTATTACTTATTTCTTAAGAAATACTTATTGAATTTTATGGAATATAATCCTGTAATTACGAAAATCAGACGGAGGATTCTTAAATGAAAGTGTTATTTTAGTCTTGTCTCTTTCTTTAAAAGATAAGTTTTTTCGAAACCTGCTAAAGTCGGCATTTAGCTCTAAAAAAAAGTAATAAGATCAGAGTTGTATTATAGCTCAGAACTGGCATAAATAAATAATTTATTTTTAGTAATATTTTGATACACATAATTGATGCTTCAAGCGTATTCCTTCGGTGCCGTAGTAATAACACATAATTTGAACTAAACTTTTGTAATTTAGAAGTTGAATCAGTTTTTATAATATGGCAACACCATTACGTCTCTGTGTAACGTCTACCGCCACTTTGATTTTAACAATTGCTAAGTTATGTTAAATTATTTAATTTATGGCTAGATACAAGGTACGTGCTTTTATTTTGTCATAGTTTTATAATACTGTTTTGACGAGAGGCTGTTTTATGTAACGAGGGAGTCGAATTTGCAATGTATCACACGTACTGACTTAGGAGATGTTATCAACATAAGTCATCTAACCATGATTCTGTTTCGGGAGGGGCCTATATGGAATGAACATTTTTATTTATTAGTACTCCCTACTTTTAGTATTCAAACCGTTTTAAAGATAACTGAGCCGCGATTTTTTTTTCGTGCCACAAGGGAGCCAAAAAAAGTTTCAGAACCATATCTCTAGATAACAGGGGAATATCATGAAATTTAGTAAGCAGAAAATTATGGTAGACGGGATAAAAGGATCTGGAAAAATCATGGAGAATAAGAATTGTGAATTTCTACTGAATGGCCATGATGAGAGAGCTTGGGAGATTATGATAAGGGTAGTCTGAGTGGAGCATCCAGGCCAGAAACCATTCTAGAGTTAGTTCAAAAGGTTATTTCATTATTTAACAAATGTTAATGAGAATACATAATTATATTCTATATATTTGATTTTTTCTTAGTCCGACAAAGTGCGATGGTACTGTTTTTTTGTTCAGGATATAACCTTCAGGTAATCCGTTCATCATTCTCATTAAGACTCCAGATTCTTTCTTTATTCCCTACCCTACAATTTCTGAGATTTAAGGGGGTTATCCTATAGGTTACCACCCAATTTTAACCAGATTGGAAAGGTCAAGTATTCATACAGCTATGAAATGAAAGTACCCACCCCCCTTCCCAGGATATAATCGATCCGAGGTTGCTAACGTGACACCTTAACTCATTCATCTACAAAGGCCTCACTTCCAACAGAACGATATCATCAAAGGCACCACTCTAACTTCGACTTAATCGACCCTATCTCGTCGTTACTGGCTAAGCGTTATTTGACAGCAATGCTGTAAGCGATGGGGTTGCGTATACCACTGCTGCCAATAATCAACACTGTATTTTATACTTTTTTTAAGTAAATAATAATAAATAAATTTTGGATTTTTTTATTTTTGGAACAGTATATAAAGGGTTGAGGTTGCTTCCTCTTTGTCATTCAGTATCCGTTCGGTAGGTCCAGCCCTCCTTGTCTGCATCCATCGGACAGCGTCCTCAAATACGGCAGTCTGGTACAACCTTTGTTTTATGTTTATCCCCTAACTGGTAATTTGAGAGATAATAAACTTTTTATTCTCAAATATATGAGCTCCCAAATATAATCATTGCTTAATAATTTGACCATGGTGAAGAAATGTTTTCCAATATAATAGGAGTGGAGGGGGGGAGGGAGTGTGCAAAGTGGGCAACTTCTTTTACCTATCTGGTCATTCGCGGCATATAGGGGAGGTTATTCTAGTGGTAACCATCTTATCAGATAATAGGTAACTATCCTAGATGGCCAAATTTTCAAAAATCTAATGTTGACCCACTTAGGCCAAAATCGAACCGGCGTCGTTACAAACACGAGGTTACTAAAGTGACAACACAACACCCTTAGCTATAATGGCCTCTGGCACAACCCTCCTGATCTCAGCCTGTTTTCTCCTAGTGGCTCCCCGATGCATGGTGGTCAAGACCTTCCTGGCTTAGAATGAGTGTGGCCCACCACTTCTTCTTCCAAGAGACGATGGGAAGTCCGATCCCAGTTTTCAACAATCTAGCTCGGTGTAGTACGATTAAGTGGCTATCGAACTATAATTGTTCAGTTATAGGCGTCATATTAGGGTTTCTAGACTTTTATTTTTTGTGTATATGTTTACGAATATATAATTCTAACATATCCAACTTCAGGAGAACTGTTAGCAGCCAAAAAACCTCGAAATTTCAGTACTTTTTCGCCAATAATCCCTAAATGGTATCTTATAGCGATAAGGTTATGGCAAAATAACAATTACAATCCTTAGGATATTATGATAATAATAAGATTTTACATTTAGATATGAAATAAGGGGTAGTTTTTCAATCGTAAATAATAAAAAAAAATTGATGTTTTGAAACGCACAAGGATTAATTTGATTCCAATATAGTATGACAAGCTAATGTTGTGTGATCCACGCACCAGGCTTAAAATACTTCATTATATTTGTTGAAATAAATTATTGCTCCATTATATTATTTTAAACATTTGTGCATTTATTAACCTAAGAATTATAAATAAATGGTTGAAGTTATTCTTATAAAAAATTATTTTAGGAAAAGTAGGTAAACTTCAATTTATTCAATGTGTTCTCATAGTGTACTGAAAGAAAGAATCCACTTTTTCTATGAGAAATACATTGTGGCTATAATTTTAAACTGATTAAACAGGGTTCTAAGGAGCGGAGGTATTTATGCCAAGGAGCGAACTTTGCCAAGATTTTTTATTCTTATCTAGGAGTCTAATTTATTCCCACCCTTCTGTCGTTGTTAGACTTCCTGTCCACGCATGAAACTTTCAGAAAACATTTCACCTCGCGGCTTGTGGCGTTTGAGAAAAAAACAAACAAAATGTTGCTAAACTTGGAATCTTCTCTCGAAAAATATGGAATAATGTATAAATATCTGCATTTGTGGGTAAGTGTAAGACACGAGGTGATCATTGTAGATTAACGAGAAAAAAATACGTAGAATAGATTCCAGTAGTAACAAATTTAAACATTAGTATTACGATTTTATTTTATTCGTAATTTTCTTTTAATTATTTGTTTTGTCGGTTAAACTTTATTTATTTTAGATTTTATCGTAAATAAACGAATTTCCAATAAAATTTGGTGTTTGCACCAGTCTTCGTAAAGACGTTTATAAAATTACAAAAGTCTGTTTTGTATTTTCTAGCAGTCTCCATTATCCACAATTATAATCTCGATATCAATACTTTTATAAATATACATATTAAAAAAACATTACACAATGCTAATTTACAAAGTAATTGTTTTATCAGTTTATTAAAATTCTAGTTTGAGACAAGTTGATATAGTATCAAATATTTAATTTATTCTTATCTGATGGAATTGAGCTCTGGGGCTCCACCAAACCATCAAATTCTTCCCGCATCCAATCGTTACAATCCAAAATCCTACGTAAAATCCTTGATGCTCCTTATTACGTCACAAATAAACTCATTCATAAAGACCTTAACATCCCATTCGTTGCAGATTTGACCCAAAACAGATATGTGTCTTTTTATTCCAAACTCCTTAACCATCCTAACCCATTAATTCTTAATCTTTCATCCTTAACAATCCCTGATAATCCTCCGAGGCGTCTGAAAAGAAGATGGCCACGGGACCTTCTAGTTTAAATTAATGTTTGAAGTACCACCAATGGGTGGTTCCTTCCCAAGATTTTCAAGTGTATATGAAACATACAACATATTTACTTATTGTATTATTTTGTACAGTTGTAAATTACAATAAATAAATAATAAAAAAAAAATTCTTATCTAAGTGTACCTATTACTGGGGAAAGAAAGCCCTACCATCAGAGGCGTCAGCGTAATGAAGAGTTTTAATAAAATCGTATTATTATTAGTTCTATTATTTTATTTTATTGATATAAATCGAGGTAATAGATATAATAAAATAAAACTGGATAAATACGATCAAAATAATTTATATACACTATAAAAATAATTAAGTTGAAGTAAAAAATAAAATAAACACTCATTCTCACCTATTTACAATATTTTCCTTCAGCCTTGGGAACCCAGAATCAAGTTTGCCACCCTCTTGTGAAAGGCAAAGCAGGGTTCCAAGAAATCCCAGCACTTCACTCCCTGCCGCTTCACTGGTGTTAAAGACTAGTGTAGACTGAGCTGGAGCGTTAGTATATAGAATTTCTTGTGTGATATATCTCGAATCTAGGAAAATAATGCTTTTGAATAGAGAAGGATTATTTTTGGATGTTCCACTTCACGCTAGCGAGTTGGATTTAGATAATAATATTGTGATTTTTTTTTTATTCCACACATTAAAATCTAATAAAACTTTTTAAATATTGATATAGTGGTATTCTTGCACCCTTTCCTAGTCTAGTTAGTAATATAATAACTTAATAATAATATAATAGTAATATAATAAAGGTAACCTAGTGTAAGTAATATAATAACTCGAGGAGAAGGTTATTGTCAACTTTTTTCATTTCAATTGTTTATTACTTTCATTTATTGATCCACAACAGTATCAGTGAGTTTATTTTAACTTAACAAATTCTTTATGTATTTGTATTAATTTATTTTCTCTTTATTCGACTGGAATGAAATCAATGAATCACGCGAATTCAAAAATCTTTTTTTAAGAAAATTAATAACTTTGTTTTCTTATACAACACTTTAGCACATTTAACAGGGTAGCACAAGTTACATTAATACCCCTTATATAGTCGCAGAGTTCGTATCATTTGACTAAGGAACAAAGCAAAGAGCTATAACGTATGATTCTCCCCACTCATATTATTTTGGGAATTATTGCAAATTATTTTGCGAATATCCTGCCCCCGTTGTGACCAACCCCAGGAAGTTATCACTTCGAAATTTGGACACAACATGTTCTTACTACCCAGATGAAATTGTGACGAAACGTATGAATCTTATTATTTATTTGGTCGATTTGGGTCTATTTTCTGTATTAAACAGAGAAATAGAGCCTACGGGTGATGCAGAGTACTTTCAAGTGTGAAGCAGGAGTAGAAATGGATTTATTCTGTTGAGGATTTACCCAAAATAAATTCGATCTTCACAGTCTGCCCTAAAAATATCTAATATTAGAACTCATTCCCACCACATTTCAAATGTATAAACTAAATTATAATAAAATAAGAATTGAATAAATAGAAAAAAATAAATAACATATTAAATACAATCATTCATATTTACAACATATTCAGGCTGGGGAACTCTGAACTGAGCTCTTCGCCCTCCCCCCCCCCCACTTGAGGAGGAAACAGCAGGGCTCTGGAAGATTCTTCCCTTACAACCGCGTCACTAATATTAAAAGCCAGTGGAAAGCGCTAGACATAAATACATTAAATCGAATTAAAAAAACAAACATCAACATACAGATAGATAAGTTGAATATAAAATCTTTCAAATTCTGATCTGATTATCGCTGAACTAGTTAAAATCATTTACATAATAATCACACCCATTCTTCTGACTGATTACTATGAAATTTTCATCATTGATAATCACAATAATAATTTCCTTACATATGTGTACAAATTTTAGTAGATTACTTTGTGTAACACATAAATAAATAACATAAATAAAATACATCTTTTGGAGAGTTTATAATAGGTTTCATAAATTTATCGGATTCATGATTTATAAAATTGTAAGACCCTGATTAATATTAGGCAAAGAGCATATTAACCTATAATTTATAGATACACTACCTTAAGCATAATCCTAAGCTAAATAGATACGTATCCTCGTTCTTAAAAATCATGTTAAAGAAGTGTAAGTCCATTAAATGCAGAAAATTAATCAGAGGAGGATATTAACACCTGTCAATTCAAATTAGATAAAGTTGGTTCTAACCGGTTTAGGCAGGTCAGGAAGATCAAGCTAACAATGTTAGTACGCTGTTGAGAGGTTTCCAAATCCCAGCTGTTAAAGACAGCTTCAATAACTCCGAGATGAGATTCTCATCACAATTGCAATAATAATAATCGAAGAACTTGGGAACTTCAGAAGCAGTTTACGAGACAAATAGGAAACCGTTTCAAACCTCTCCCTTTCCACCAATCCCATTCATTTTCTATTATTCAAAACAAAAAACTTTATTTACTTAAGTTAGAATTTACAAAACTATTATCCTTCCTATGATTTTTTACGGTTGTGATTATGACTCCTCACGTTAAAAGAAAAACGCTTTAAAGTTTTCGAAAATGAAAAAAATATATATGCAAAGCTACATCCCATGAAAGTCTGGTACTTTGTAAGGAAGAACGGCTACCTAAACAATAGTTGTTCAAGGAGGATGATTTGTTCATAACCAGGCTTGACCGCTAGCTTTTTACCTCAACTAATAGTATCTACTTCAGAGGCTGAATATGCGCCTGGAGGGCTCTCCAATCCACAGGGTTGATTCACAGCATAGGGAAAGAGCATATTAACCTATAATTTATACATACACTCCCTTAAGCATAATCCTATGCTAAATAGATACGTATCCTTGTTCTTAAAAATCATGGAATATGCACCTGAAGGGTTCTCCAATCCACAGGGTTGATTCACAGTTAAAGAAACTGAATATATAATCATCCGTCAGAGTTGGACTTGAACCCGGATGTTTTTAAAATAAAATATTGCGTAGAATATTTACCATTGTTTCACATCGGTTGATATGCGCATGTGAATTTGTTGGCTTTGATGATGAGCCTATAAAATATTATCAATCGGTGTAATATTCTGAACCGAATATTTAATTTCTTGCAACGTTAGGAATCAAGGAATGAGTAAAGTATTCGTGTTCCACCGTCCAGTCCACCTGATTCCTGCGATGGCAATATTAATTGATTCCACTATCCAATTAATATTACCATACTAATCTACTTAGAAGGAGAGGTTATGCAGCTTGGACTGCCAATTTCAATGAAATTTTTATATGTAATACAAGGTCGAAAAAACCGAAGGTTCTTGCCAAAGCGCCATAGGAGCCGTGATAAAAAATAATTTACATATTTTTAGAAATTGTATATGTCATTGCATACCTTTTTTTGGGGTGGGGGTAAAATAAAAACAAATGATTATTAATTGTATTAAATGAGTTTATGTATGCTAACAAAAACCAGAAGTCGCTTTCAGTGAAGTATAACAGAAAAAAATTTTGTTTAGGAGAAATCAAGTCAGATTCGGTTTTAGCGTCTTTTGAAACGGGTTAATATGAATTTTCACATAAATAAAAAATTAGAAATTTTCAGGCTTAATTTATAAAGGATAATTTTTTCTGCCGATTTTTTTCCACATTGTTGAAATAAATTCATAATTCTCCTTATTGTTATCCAAATTCAACGTGAGTACAACTGTTCGTCTTACTTGGGTAAGACGAAAACTTTAATTGTTCCAGTTAAACGAAAATCCATGTTTTCTTGTGGCACTAAGAAATGAACATGAACTTAACTCTCCATTAACAAATATTTTGTCCTACTTTGCTCGGTCAATCTAAATAATTTTAATATTGCGCTATTATTACGGCATTATGAAATAATAATATACTAATCGATTTTTTTCGGATGTAGAATAATGATAAAATATATCGAATTGAAATTGAACTGTATTAAATCGCTTCCTCCATAATAGATTGAAAAAAAAATTATTTTTTATTGAATATGAATTTTTAAAAGACAGGTAAGACAAAATTTTGCCACTAGCTACTCCAATCTATAACTATAGTAATCTATCAATTAAATTATATATACTCATAATCGATGATACTTACTCCCACAAGCTCTAATGAGTTTAAAGGGGTTTGATTTCTCTGAACATTCCAGTATGGAAATAGTTTAGGTAGTTTTTAGCATTTTGGCTGAAAAATGTATTCTTTTTTTCAGATTTGGTATGAAACTTGTGACCGGGCGCATTTTATTCAGATAGAAATGACGAATTTTATGACCATTAGGGGACCTGTGACTTTAGTGCAAACCTCAAAAATATTGACTCCGCATTTTTAGAGAAAAACTGCGGACGGAGGACAGTTGGATATTACTTATTCCATTTTGTAAATAGGGTTCGTTATGAAAGAAAAAATATAAAATAATATTTATACACTACCCCGATATGTTTTAAGTGATTAAAGGATTTTGTCCTCCTAAAGTGATAATTTTGTCCACTTTGCGACGGGTAGACTAAGAACTGTCTTATTACAGGAGATAAATGGGGCTTTGGGATAACATATGTTCGAGCGTATCGAGCAATTGCATTCAGATTTCTCTGAACATCAACAACTTTGACAAAATTTTCCCTCATCAACATCCTCGTTTTCGGAAATTTCGTGGAGGATGTCCAAAAAAGGCGTAATGTTAATCTTGTAGTAAGTGAACAACGACTAAAAAGATCCGTAGCTGAACCGAGTTTTGAAGACTGGACGATATACACCGATTCCAGAGATATAATGAAACATATTAAAGAAATTAGAAAACTATTATAAACGGACAATTATTGCTTACTTTAATGATAGGAATAAATTTATGGTCCAACTTAAAAAAAAAAATATCACAACAAAAAAAGATTAAGAATGCTTATAAAAGAAACCGATGAGTGCTTGCCTCCAGTGTGTCACATTGTGCGAAAATGGATTCGCTACAAATTAACTTCGATAGCGAAAAAAAAAGAAGACCAAAATGAAGCTGTCGAAAAAAGGTTAAATTTTGAAAACTAATTCTCCGCGTACGAAGAAAAATAGTTCAAGACCACTGCAAGTACAATAATTTTGAAACAGTACGAACTCTTCCGTAGGTCACACGAAATCGTCCCTTTCATCAAATAGTGATAAATTTCATTATTTAAATGGGATTCGCACAAATTCTCATCAGAACCCTATGAAACCACTGGACCACTGGACTCCTGTGATCAATAAATAAAAAAGAATCAAGGATGAGCTGAGAATTAAAATTGCTGCAAGAAATAATGAGCTGTTCATCAGTCATGTTGAATCAGAGACTGAGAAAAATTAATTCATGATTTCGCAAATCAAGAACAGAACCTCTTGTAAATGTTAAAAAAAAAAATTTATGTTTTTTAATTTTCAAATATTAAAAAAAAATAATTATTTTAATCATTATATCGTTTATATCTGTAGATATCCTAAAGACGTTTAGAAAATAAATTCTCTAATCTGGAGGGGCCCCAAATCTTAAAGTGCTCTTGGTCTCTCGTTTGTCTAAAGAAAGCCCAATTCACAACTTGTTATTAATAAATGTGTGACTGAGTTGTAATGATAAGGCAGTATTTCTACCTCTAAAAACTCTCTCGGATACTGACCAATGTATATTGTTTAAATTGTAAAAAGGTTTATTGTAGGATGATAGTCCGGGTGGCAATCAAAAAAGGAAACAAAATAGTAAAAAAGAACTATATAATATAAACCAATGTCTCGTCCCACTTTGCAGGGCTGAAGAGGAAAATGATGAGGAAGATGATGGCGTTGGCAAACAAGAAGAAAGTTTAGAAGTTTGTGAAAGTGTATAGTTTTCTTCTTCAGCCCTGAAGAAGCCCTGCAAAGTGGGACAAAACGTTGAATTACAATAAATAGTTCTCTTTTATAATCTTGATACCTTTATTGACATCCACCCGAACTATCCTCCTTCAATCTACTTCATACGGTCAACTATCTTTTTTCAATGTAAATAGGTTTGGTTTGAGAAAATGCAAAGCAGGAACCTGAAATGTGGGAAACGAATAATAGAAGGGCAGAGTAAGATGTACTACAATCAATCGGCTTTTCGGAATTGAAATAAGTAATAGAATAGTACATTAATCCATCCATTTGTTTGTAGAGCTTACCTCTTAGAACAGGGGACGTGAGGGCCGTGCGGGTTGGGTGCAGGTCCCAGTGCGCTCGGTTCGGAACGTTGTGGGTTCGATTCCCACCTGGAGCAGTTAAACATTCATTTTTCGGCGGTCCCGAAGAATGAATCTTGACATTCTCACCTTGGTTAGTACACGGCGGCAACCTAGGTAGCCGTCAGGGGTTGGCAAAAAAGACCACTAGGCCCACTTGCCGTACTTGTTCCCCCACCAAATATCAGTACCTCTTAAAATAAGTTAAATAAAATGATGAGTAGCGATGTTGGAGAACACTCTAATTATTTTTTTCATACAGTAGATTAAATTGAAGACTTAGATGTGAATATTATGACGACTTGCTAATTATTATGTGATAATAATTATGTTCTATAAAAGTATATTATCGTTTTATGGTCAATCAAAGTCCAATCGATTAAACATCTCAATTGTGAAAAAAAAGTTCTCATCATCAGATCCGAAGGGTTAAACTTTAATTATTTATTATTTTTAATACTCTTTCTTTTTTACATTATTATCCTTTTATCTCTTCAAAATATATTCTTTATCGAAAGTAGATACTATAGGAGAGAAAATTTCCTATCAGCTAAGAACATCAGAAATTTTATGACCCAAAGCATAATAAATAAGAAATCTTAGGAAAGGGTTTAAGAGAGTCTGCCCGTCCAGTCACGCCTGATCCGTCTAGCTGATTCTAAAATTCAGTCAGCAGATTAGACGTGACTGGACTGGCTGATGGACTAAGTCTGAGCGGACCCTTATATATCAGAGAGGTTTTTAACGATAACCTAATGGCTAGTCTGCGAACAAACACGGTCACTCGGGCGAATTATTGCCAATCAGAAAAGTGATTAAAGAAAAATGTGACTTATTATAGAGAAGAAGTGACACGATTGACGAGTCTTTTAAAGAAAAATACCCAGAAGCAAGGTGCCCTACATCGAACATTAAACTCTCAGCGAATTGAGGTATAGGATGAAGATAGCAGTGCTTCGCCATGAATTAGTTAACCAAAGTTCTGTAAATAATTAGGTTATAGTAAAAAAAAAAAAAAAAACATTATCTTTTTTTTACTTTGTCAATCATAAATGGCTATTCTAAGGATCCAAATTACGGTATGTACTCTTAGTGTTGCGGCCAACATATGATCGGTAATCGACTATGTGACATACGATATAAAAAACAAAACAAATCCGCTCTCTATTGTTTTTTATACTGCAAACACACAGACTACTTCTTAACGTCTCACCGCACACACGTATCGTCTCTTTCATCTTCGACAGCTGAATCATCTTAGCCACGGCGGGCGGACTTCAACTCATCCTCCAAGAGGACAAGGCGGGCGGACGTACGTCCCTTACGTCCCTACTTCCGCGAGAACATCCTCTCAGAAAAACCTCAACAGGGGCCCCACCAATCACCGGTGAAATAAGACTCTTTTTTCTCTCTTTTTGTCTAATTAATTTAATTTTGTAATAGTTCTAAGATTTATTTTTTTTCTTCTGGTTTATATATTTTTTGGTTTCTTTAATTATGTTATTTTTTGGTTTCTTTAATTATGTTTACTTGTTTGAAAATAAAAAATAACAAAATTCGACCATTTCTTTTCTTTTCACGGTTGGGCTAGTAAAGGTTCCTTTCGAACCCCTACCCGCCGTAACACTTAGCAATATTAATATTTTTTAATTTTGTACCATTAAGCTGAGGTTACACGGTTACAGTCTTAGTGATAGTAATACTATCGTGACAGCTGTCACAACCTCTAACATTGTGTAAACTGATTACCGTGGTAATATAAGGATTGAATTGATAGTTCGTAGTACTATCAACTTGCTCGGCAGATACGTGGAACTTTCGCTTTAGCAACGAAGAGTTCTAATTTAGCCTATTAATACCAATCGATATTTTAAGGTAGAAATACAAAAATATTTGCTTCATTGTCAATTAGAAATAAGTAATTAGTTATAATATAACGAATAAAATAGTGACTTATTCAACATTCATATGACCTTACACATTTAGGGAACAGGTAGGTGGTTTTCCAGGATTATATCAAAGTTTGATTTACTATTATATAAAAAGTGAAAGGTTACAAAAACATCCATAAACTAAATATAACTGCTGTTAAGATCATATTAAGAGTCCTCAAACAGGGTTTGTTCATAAATGGTTTTGAAAATCAATTATTTCAAAGAAGTTGAATACGAATGTTTATAAATTACCAGCGTTCATGAAAAACATAACTTGGTAATTTGTATCTATGCCAACAAAATCTTTTATATCGTCTATTCAACTCGAAAGGCTATAAATATAACATTAAAGTATAAAAATGAAAATTTTAAAATCTTATTATTATTTGATAGCTGGGGCGTTACGTGTTTGCTATTTTTCGCATGAGGAAAGGCAGACGAGCAGAGAAGAAGACTTGACAAATGTGTGGCCACCTGCCAGAACGGAGGCACACTGAGTTATGTCAATGGTCATGTCATCTATGTAAGTGCCTCTCTCTATAAGTATCCTAATTTCTTGGATCACTCTCGTTCTCAATGTCACACAATTGGTAGATTACAATAACATACTTCTATAATCCTTTTTAACTACCGAATCGGTATGAATTAGTTTCGTTTGCATTATGGACTTGGTCCATCGTTGCTTTTTCGTGACTAGAAGATATAAACGCGCGAGTAGGTATATGATACATAACAAGGTTTCAATAATAAGGTTCTGTAGGTATGCAAAGAACCAGAAAAGGTCTATTAGTGGTTTTATACTGCCCTCCTTATATCCCAGTGTGGGAATGCATAAGTGTAGCAATGAGTAACCACGTAAATACTTTCTCCTCCTCCCAAATACCTGAAAGACAAAACTTCAAGACTTCCTAAGCTGTACTAATTCATCTTTATTGGGGTTGTATACCATATATGTATATCTACACAGTATTAATATATTTTAGACCACAATATTGTTTTAATATCAAAATTCCAAATTTAGGCCGATTTTTGCGTTGTTGGAATATAGTTCTCAAAATCATAGAATTTATTTACTAAAAGGTTTAGGTCCCACAGTGAGATATGAAAGTAAAGATCTTGACCAGGCAAATAGAGTAGATAGAGAGAAAAAGAAAGTTTATAATAAATCTATCCCTTTCCTTAAGGAAAAGTCGCCTGAGAGTTTCGAGGAAAGATACTTCGATGTGAGAGGCCACTGGTTCGGAGTTCGTGAAAATATACCAAGGCCAACAAGGAGCTTCATGGAGGAACTCTGCGTCGATATCAAGAACGTGGATAAAATGGCATAAGGGATAATTCTGGACTCCCTAGGAATTATCGACCATCCCGTGCATGGTAACTAGGAAGGACAGCGATGTCTTGGGGAGAGCATGCATACATTGCACATTTTGTTTCTACGTTATTTTATGTATTTATATACCTATACAATTTTATATTTATTATTTTTGGCACAATATACTTACTTAGATTATTCGAATCTTTGTATGCATGTGTTAGATTATTTTTTTTAAAAATATTAATACGAGTAGATTGTAAATTTAAATTGGGGACGACCATGTTCTATGTATGTATATATTTTTCAATTGATATATAATCACTATATAATTTTTAATTAAATTTAATTTTTTGTGTAAAAAAAAAAGGAGAAAAGTTTTATGATTGATACAATGAAAAAAATAAACAAATTTAAAGAACGATAAGAAGCTAAAAAAAAAAAAATGTGTAAGAGAAGAAATAATAAATAACAAAAAAGGAAAATATGAATCATTTATAACTTTAGTAAATAATGCAGACATTTTTATAATGTAACAATATAAATATAATTATGCTGTAACTAGTTATATTAAAAGGAATAAAAAAAAATTGTGCTTCACTAGTTATAAGTATGCTGTGTATCAAGCAACCTAATGAAGTTGGACAGCACGAAATTTTAATTAAAGTGTTTTTCTCTCTCTTGGTGGTCCACAGACGACTAGGGTTTGGGCACCACTGGTCTAGAGTTAGCTCTAGATTTTCAAGAAAGTATGGTATGGGATTAGATTTTAGGTTATAGTTAGTTAGGTCTGGCATACTCCAATTTGGTTTTAAAGAAGTGATAGAAGATCATAAAGCAACTAAAAAAGGTATGTAGTATGGTCTGATGCCACACAGAAAAGCAGAAAATTCGCATTTTGTTCTTTTTAAGCAAATAAAGTTTATTGTTGAATTGGAAGCAATATCTAGAAAATTATTCAAGTTAGGAAATAAACTGAAGCATTATTAGACTAAAGAGAACAAGAAGATTGATTCAATAAAAGTTTTTCGCTCATTAGACCATTACGATATTTTACACAAAACCATATTTTAAAAATCAAATGATTAATACTTGAGACATGTTTTTAAACGATAAATAATAGAAGATGATACAAAAATACCAGGTAACTAATGATTATCAAACTTTTTTTTTATTATTTATTTATTTAATGATATTTACGACTGTATAAAAAATACAACAATTAAATTTGATTATAATGACATAATGATAATGATATGATACAACATGTAGAGAAACTACCTAGTAGTAGAACTATAAAAACATTTTACAATATAAGGTCACGAAGCCATCTTATTTTCAGGCAACTCGGAGGATTGCCAGGAATGGAAGAGGAAGCAAGGTTAGAAACTAGTGGGTTTGGGTGGTTAGGGAGTTTATAATGGAAGGAATGATATCGCGTTCGGGCTAGATCGGTTACATAAGAAGCATTTAGGTCTTTATGGATAGTTTTATTAGTAACAAAATAAGGAGCATTGAGGATTTTACGAAGGATTTTGGATTGTAAGGAGTGGATAAGAGAGGAATTCGAAGGTTTAGTGGAGCCCCAAAGCTCAACTCCGTAAGTCCCGATGGACCTTGATTATCAAACTATTTAAGATAATTGATAACTGCCCAATCGTAAATGATGAAATTCTTTTCAAGAAATATGATTTGGCTTAACTATCGGTTACGGTAGACCAATAGCTGAAAGTTTTTAGTTTAGTTTAATCACTCTTTAGTGAATGAGAATATTATATCTGGTTAATTATTCTTCAATTTATTTCCTAACTTGAATAGTTTTCTAGCTATCGCTTCCAATTCCATTAATTACTTGCTCTAAAACACAAAAAGGGAAAACTTTTCAGTTGCAAAAAAGAGAATCTTGTACGGTTCGCTTTCACATTGAGTTAAAATTACACTTCGCACATTGCACATCGCATATTTTGCAGACCAGATATTTTTATATTCTTCAGTATAGAATACTGTGCCTTGTTAATTTTTTAAATGTGGCTTTCAGTTGATATACTGACTGACTTCAATTCTAACAGTTTTCATAAAAGTATTTTTTTATAAAGTGAATAAAAAAAATAACCGTTTTTCAACCAAATATTTGTATTATTATTTCTTTGATATAAAATATAATTAATAATCAAAGTATATTCTATTGTTATCCACCGTCATTAGCCAACTGCCAGCTAATTGCTCAATCCCTCGCTAATACCATTCTTTGGACGGCTGTCAAAGAACTCTTGGATCGCAATTTCAACTTTTGCAAAATTATCCTTTCAATTTTTTTCCCTTGAAGAAAATTAGCCATAGATCAAAACAAGTATTAATCCGATAGTTAGAGATACTGACTATATGGTGGATAAGGCAGGAGTTCGAACCTATGAAGTTCTTTAAACTTATCTTTGGTTCGACGTGAAGTGATTGCTGAGAAGTAAGTTCTTGAGGGACCAGTCTAGTGCTCTTTTTCACCTTAGATTAGAAAGCAGATGGCGACTAACAGTATCTTTCGACACACCACACTCCCTGGCAAGTTCGCGAGTACTTGTGGACGGATTTGACTCAACAGCTTCCTGCAGAACCTCATCAATATCCATAAATGGTCGCCAGGAGGCCATTTTCTTTCCAATGTCTTATCTCCACTGTTAAATTCTTCAAACCAACGCCGCGCAGTGTGCTGGGCAAGGACACCTCCCCTTTCATACTAATTAACTTCACGATTTGCTTCAGCGGCTGTGAATTTTTTTTTCCAGTAATGCTTTAAAATTACCAGAATTTTGTAGGAAACTGTCATGTTTCTTCTTTGAAACAAAAAATTAAACTGAGGCTTTTTTTGAAGAAGTCGAATGAGATTAAACAAGTTTCTAAGCTTGTTCTCTAGAATGCTCTAAAGGGATTATTAAGTATTGGTAAGTATTAAATAGTATTTAAATGTTTACAGGCCTTTGAAATTTTGAATTTGATGAAACGTTATTTCTTATATACACATTAACATCTTTATTTTGCAAAAGTACAACGCAAATATAGTTAAAAGAAAATAATTGATTATGTAAATAAAATAAGTGTTATATTGTCCCCTTAAGAAAACAAAACGACTACACAAGAAATGATCAAATGCAGACTGATTCTAACTTGTTAAATGAATTTCTATAAGCATGCAGTTGTTATAACCAGATCCCGCGATTCATTGCTATACAACGACCACATAAACGTTCTAAATTAAACTAACAAGAAGAGGGCTACGCACGTGGGATCACCAATTTCAAGGCATCGATTTTTTGGAAAATATGAGACACATGTCTGAGGTTTCTTGCTAATGCGCCATAGGAACCGATAAAATAAATATTTAACATATTTTTTGGAATTTTTTTAATATTATGGCATACCACCTTTGTACTGCACCTATTTAATGATTATTATATACCAATAAATTTGTTTTTTGTGTAGAATAAGAACAAACATTATTGACTGTATTAAATGTGTTTAAGTAGATAAAAAATTACAAAAGCCAACAGTCGATTACTGTAAAGTAGATCAAAAAAAATTTGTTTAGGAAAAACAAAGTCAGATTTGGTTTTAGCGTATTATAAAATCCATAAATACGAATTTTCATACAAATCAAAAATTTTTGGATTTTATTTTTTAAGGATATTTTTTTTGCAATGGAAACCAAAATTCAGTAGTTAAAATACTGAATTTCCGCTCTTTTAAGCCATATCTTTTAGATTTTACGCCTTTGTGTGGAAGAAAAAGCAGTCTTATAATTAAAAAAAATTTAAACGTTTTATTTTATATCTGCGGTTCTAATTCGTTTACAAAGATCCAATTCGTATTATTTCCTGCAGTTTAGAGGTTCCAAATTTTATTATATTAGTGGTGTAGTGTCGCAGTTATTGCAATTTTGGTGATTTTCGAAAAGCGTAAATTTTGAGTAAATTTTTTGTATTTTTTGATTACTACGAAAATTCATATTCAAACTTTTTTTGGCGTATGAAAAACGAATATCAACTTTATTTTTTTATAAAAAAAAAAATATTTTGTCTCACATGGACTATTTATTAGTCAAAATTGTTGTTATACTGTGACTATTATTATGTCTTTGTGAGGTAATAATATATGAATCTATTTGTTTTTCGGATGTAGAATAAAAAATTATATAGCCAATGGTATTAATTGCGTGTAGTTTCGTATCTTATCGATCTTGTGTGAGAATTCCAGGTTAGTCGTTTGTCCAGATGTAGTCCAAGGAAGCGGATCTGTTCGATAAGGAAAAGAGCAACATTATTAAGGAAACTGTAGGGAAGGGAGAGTTTGGAATACAATTAAAGGGTTATTATTAAATGGGAGCACACACGTGTCATCGCGGTGAGGATATTATTAACATTGGTTGCGATGTCAGATAAACCATGTAGAAGATACTACCTTGAGGAACACCAGCGGACTGAGAATAGTGAGATGAATAGGAAGCATTGTGGTTTACTTCCCTCTTAGATATGAATTTCATTAAAATATAAAACATATTTTACCTAGCCCCCTTTCAAACATCAGTCGGCAGAAACTTTAGGATATGGGTACACAATTAAAACACTGTTGACTGACATTGTAAAAATATTTTTATGAAAATTCATATTTAATACTTTAAATTCATACATGAATTTTAAATTAATTTAAATATTCAAAATTATGAATACTTAATTTTTTATAAATAAATTAGAACTTCTTTTTGGTCAATTTTAATGAAAAATATCACGTTACATCCCATACGTAAAGATGACTTAAATATGTCATTTCATTTTGGTGCAACCTTTCTTTTTTCAGCTTGGCTGTTGGCACACAGACTATTTTTCGTGATTTTTTTCACATCAAAATGTGTATTTCAAAACTTGAGTCCAAAATTATTTAGATTTTTTTAATATTATTATTTATTACACAATTTCATTAATGTATAGGTGTAAAAATTATATAGAGTTCCATAGATCTAATGAAATAAATAAGCTATTCCTTCATAGTATTCACTAAGGATACTTGGTCCCATCCTCTACACCGTCTATACAGCTGACATTCCAACCAATCCTAACACTATCCTCACCATGTATGCCGATGACACATGTGTGCTCGCTGTTTATAATAACCCAGTAATTGTATCCCAAAATCTCCAATCCCATATCACAGCCCTCGAAGATTGGTGTCGTAATTGGAGGATTAAGATAAATTCCAACAAATCCCATCAAATCACCTTTACCCTTCGTCGTAAACCTACTGACTGCCCTACAGTTTCATTTAATGATGTTACTCTTACCCCTGTCGAACAGATCCGCTACCTTGGACTACATTTGGACAAACGATTAACCTTGAATCCTCATACTAGACTAAAAAGACAAGAAACTGCACGTCGATTTCGACTATTACAGCACTTACTAGACAAACGGTCTAAACTTCCAACACATTACAAAAGACTGATCTACATGACTGTAATAAGGCCAATCTGGACATATGGAGTTAAACCTTCGAATTCCACTCGTATTCAATAGTTACAATCCAAAATCCTTCGTAAAATTCTCAATGCTCCTTACTTTGTCACAAATAAAATCATGCATAAAGACCTTAATGCTGTGTGTATATGTAACCGATATAGCCCGAACCAGATATCACTCCTTCCATTATAAACTCTCTAACCACTCAAACCCCCTAGTTTCTAATCTTGCATCCTCTTCCATTCCTGACAATCCTCCGAGGCGCCTGAAAAGAAGATAGCCAGCTAATGTAAAATGTCATTAGAGTGCTACCAATGGGTAGTTTCTCTACACGCCTCTAACACTCCAATTTAACTTAGATCAGATTTACTAAATGTATTATAATGTACAGTTGTAAATAGCAATAAATAAATATTAAAATAAAAAAAAATCTTTATTTAACAGTAAAATATTCTTGTTTTAAGTAATTTGTTATTCGTTTCGTAACCCACTAGTTCATCCCCTCCTGATACATATAATATGTTACTTTTCAACCCAGTTACCTCAATATAGATTCCAAAAAAAGTATCAGTGATAAAAATACTGTTCTTTTTTTTAATTTCAATTGAATGAGCTTTCACAGCACCGATACTAGACTATAACGTAGA
The DNA here is from genome assembly GCF_000696795.3 of Halyomorpha halys. Taxonomy (NCBI): domain Eukaryota; kingdom Metazoa; phylum Arthropoda; class Insecta; order Hemiptera; family Pentatomidae; genus Halyomorpha; species Halyomorpha halys. Next base: position 72,102 of record NW_027106342.1, on the reverse strand, counting down.
GTGTAGTTTCCATTTGTTCATGTCAATATGCCAGCCAGTGACTTGTTGATGGCCCATCCTCCAACAAGCCATTGAATGGGAAACATAGTCGCCGCGATTCCTATCTACGTCCGGGGACACGAGACCGTCATATGTTTCTGAATTTATATCTCAGCCAACATGCTATATATCATGTTCTCACATTGTATTCGGTTGCCAACCTATAGATTCTATCTCATCTTGTAAATAATAGAACATGGAGTATAAAATTAGTAAGTTCGTTACTAATACTGATTTTTCTTTTCTGACTATTTCCTTCGTTGTAAAACTATATAATAGCAAATATAGTATGTGTTAATTTATTTAAAATACTTAATTTGTTTACATTATTCTTATATTACTGCTTGTCATTTCTGAAAACAATATTGTACACAGTATGGTTGAATGAATTTGTACGCTTAATTATTGCGTTCGCACCGGTTCAATATCGTGAGCCCAACACAATTTAGTGCCAAGCTGCGAAACTGTTTCAAACCGAGCTTCATTTCTTTGCCAAGGTTGTCAAAAACAACAAAAAAAATATAGAGATACACAGTCGTCTGTCTGACATTCTTTTATTTATGAAATGAGAACTAGTTTGGCTAGTAACACCCCAAGTTTTTTATATGACTCTCCAAATATCGCGAGCGTTAGCGACACCTAATAGAAACCCGTTCAGCGTCCTCTAGAAGACATTGAATGCTCATTAAATTGTAACTTTTCGACCAAAACCAGATCATTACTTATTATCTAGTATATACTTACGTAAAATTGGATTAGTTGATATAACTAATCCACTGAAACCTCATGGTTGAGCTCAATTAAATTCACTATTAGAACGTCTCATTACGTCGGTGATTTAGTGAGGGTATATCTTCCTTATCCGAAGGGATACTCGAAGAGAATATCTCAGGAAAATATCGCAGGTCATGAGACAAGTACCCTCAGCTAGACGTAACATTTTCGTTCACAATATCCGGATTCTATTTCTTTCCAACTTTGTGGTAACGTCGCAAGACTGGCCCCCTTTCCGCTATCCCCCATCTATTCTGGTTTATCTATCCATTAAAACATCAGGCCAACTATAAGGAAACACCGTGGGTTGCCAAAATGTATTATCTGGACTGCTCATCTCGATTGAGTTATCTCAGAATAGAAGTCTCCCTAAAATTATGAATGTCATTAATTATCAGAACAGGTGAGCAACAACTCCATAAGATACACAATAAGCTAGTAAGAACACAATTGAAAGATCCCCACATAGCCTTGAGGTCCCAAACTAGAGAAATAACAAATAGCATAGTACATTTCATATCAGCTCTCCAAAAAGATCGATCAACAAGAATCATTCATCGACTCTAATACATACAAATACTACTGCTACAATACATGGCAGAATTTCTTGGAGAGATGAACCGTCTCTGGCACAAAAAATGGACTGTTGATGTGAGATTTGCTGAATTTTTTCTTCTTACATGCGTTCTTTTCTATTCTGATGGCGTCTGAAGAGGCAAAACGATAACTAGTGGTTTATTTACCTAGTTTAGAGACTCGATGCTTTGAAGTTGACATCTTTCAATGGCATCGAATATTTTGATTCAAGTGTTTGTTTTTAATATTTAATTTATTGTTTGCATGCCATGGAAACATTCGAGACTGTATTTTTTTTTTTTTTTTTTTATGGACTAAGGACAAGTGTATCTCTAGAATATACAGAGATTAAATAAAGGACTATTACTAAAAATAAAATTAATATTTTTCGTTGTTTACATTACATCCGAAGATATACTGTACTTATATATATTTTTTTAATCAATTTTGATTCTGAAAAATATTTGGTATTATCTAAAATGTTATCTGATAGACAAATATTTAGTTGCAGCTTCCTGATAATACTAAATG
>NW_027106342.1:40182-69072 GCF_000696795.3 Halyomorpha halys | reverse complement strand
TAAATATAATATAAATATTATTTTTTTTTTTTTTACTTTTACTCGCCTATATATGAGCTTCATATACACACAAGTTTTATGGACCTCTGTATTTAAATTACTATGTAACGCGAAATGGTTTCTATTTGAATAGCCAAGCTCAAAAACGAAACAACACTAGAAGGCATAAAAAGAAAAATAAATAAATAAGAGAGTGGAAAGACGAAAAAAAAATTATTCTCGGTATTTCTTCAGTATCTAAAGGTTCAGAATTTCGGCACTTCTTATAACTGTTCTGGTTGAGAAAAAAGACGCAAAACTCCTGAAGTCTACTTTTATTTTATTACCAACTTTTATTGGCGGGCTACATCCGCCTATATCAATATGGATATGATACTCTGTACAGCTGACATGGCCCTCCGTTAATTTTATCGAACCCTGTGTCCAAATTACCAAGTAACGCGAAATGGTTTGTGCGTCAACAGCCTTGCACAAACACGATACTGGAATTATGTATTTTAGGTGGATATATGTCTGGAATGCTCAGGAATGTTTCACAATAATCTGCTTACTGGAAGTGCCACTTAATATAATCGATTTTACACTTTTTTAAATTTTCTCTAAAACGTCTCCTATATTAAACTAATTAAACTCGTTATATCAATGAACAATTAATTAGTCTTCAATATAAGATTATCTTTGAAATAGCCTGATTGAACTGAAATGGCGAATTTTTTATATGAATTCCTTCAAGGTACTTTGGCATAATTTTGTTTATTTGATATAATTTGTCCATCAATCATTGTTATTGTTGTTGAAAAATGGATAAATATGAACCATGAACAAACTAAAGGAGAGAAAAAAAAAGAACTATATTCTCAGATTGGTAAAAATAATTATCAGAAATAAGAGTTTTGATATTCCGTTGGAATATATTATCATAAGGTAATGAAAAGTGACGTATAAATAAGAGGTTTTTCCAGTCTGAATTCGAATACCATCTAAGTTTTGGGTCCATTCGCAGTACAGTTTTCAGGTCTATTAGTTTGATAAATGTTTTCGTGTTTCAATGGTTGTTATAACAATTATCAGCTTTTTACTTTTACTCAATCTATGCATAGAAATATTGAAAAAAGTAAGTATTACTATCGCGAATAATAGAGAAATTCCTTTTTTGAAAAATAATTAATTTCAATACAAAACAGCGCGAATAGAGAAAGTTAAGTTATGCACAAACCGCATATGATTTTTTTTTTATTCTAGTATATAAATAAATAGGTTGTATATTCCTATGTAAATAGATTAGGTAAATAGGTCGTATATTCCTAAGTAAATAGTTTAGGTAAATAGGTAGTATATTCCTAAGTAAATAGATTAGGTAAACAGGTTAAAATTAAGAGGTGTTACTGTCCAACGAAAAAAAAAAACATTTTTCAAAAATCTTTTTTATCATCGTTTGTCGAATTAAGTGTGTTCATTCCATAGTGGCAAATTTTCACATTGAAGCTGGAAAACTATCTTTTAAAAACGTTTGCCCAGCGACCATTCCTTACTTGCATTCCTCTTATTTTACAACTCTGAATGGAGGTGTTACGCTCCTACTGAATGAACTAACCTACCTTCAACCTGAGAGCTGTACTACTCAACATTGTCCTGAAACGTGTAGGAAAGATGAATGACTCGAGCAGACATAAATATTTTAAGAATTGGAGCGCAAGCCACCGTCTGCCCTTGGCCGAAATACTACCAATACCAACCTCGCCACATGGGACCAAACTGCACCGCGGATCGACAACTTTCTGAAAGAAGGAAAGTGAATCTGATGATAACAGAAGCAGATGGGGACAGACAGTTAATTTTAATCGAGTCTTGAACTCGGGCCAGCGAATGAATGTGAGGGAACTTGACCGCCAAACCTTGGCAACAGCAATCCCGATCGCTTTTATACTTGCACACCAGACGTAGAAAACAATTTCAATAGCTTTTCACATCCTTCCTCATTTATTTGGACTATTCCTAAGAAGAAAGTATCGCATTGATGCCAGTTGAGTCAGCGGACTAAGCACTAAAATATTGATATTGTTCTCTATTACAGATTGGAATACCTCCGAAACTCAAAGCTCGATAAGCCGAAAAATCTGAGCCCATTGTAGACGAGTGAGTCAAGAGGTCACCTTAGCAACTGCAGCGGTGTCGGTTCGATTCCGGACTGTATGGGTTAACTTTTATTACTTAGAATGAAAACTATTGCTCTCCCACTATGGTAAGAATAGTGTGATCAACTATGAGATAATCCCTCTACGTATGTCAGAAATGACCTGGAAGGAAATTAAAAATCACGAAAAAGTCAATAATTTGAAGTTGATGTATGTGTAGATTAAAGGGCACTTCTTGTGGTAAAGAAGAGACCCATGTTGAAAAGTACGATAAAATTAACTCTAAAACTCTTTAATTCAATTCGGCTGTCCAACAAATCCTCATACTTGTCGAGTCCGCCTATTACAATACTTACGAGAAAAACGTTCTAAACTTCCAATTATTTACAAAAGACTCAATTAAATGACTATTATTGCCTATTTGGGCACCACCGAATTCCTCTTGTACCCAATCCTTACTATCCAAAAAACCTCACTGTTCTTTACTCTGTCACAAATAAAATCAACCATTATGACCTCAACGTTCTATATGTTGCTGAGTTGTTCAGAAACTGATATCTACTCTTCCAAAATAAACTCATTAAACACCCAAACCTTCTTATTTCTAACTTTGCTTCCTCTTCATTTCCTAATAATCCCCCTACGTGTCTGAAAATAAGATGACCTCTGCATCTTATAATCTATAAATGTTATTAGAGTTCTACCAATGTGTAGATTCTTCGAAGACCTTGTCACTCTGCTGGAATTTACCTCTATTTTTTTAACATCCGTATTTTTTACTTAATGCAGTTGTAAACATAAAAAAATCAACAAGAAAAAAAGTTGCATCCGGATGATTTGGAAATTCTGTAACTCGAGGTTTCCGTGAATCGCATTTCTTGGTCAAATGATTTCTGGGTTTATTAGGATTTACATAATTGTACATATGTCCCTACGTTTTACAATACATACGACTGGCTTGGAAAAAGAATGTGACAAAACACGATTTCAAAAACAATTGTAATTATTTTAAAAGATATAAAGATGAATATTTTCGACGAAAGAAGAGTAAAATAAAATAAATAAATCGATAACAAATAACACAATGAAGAACTTAGATCCATAGAAATTTCTGAACGTGGAGTACAGTCTGTTATATGGAGGCGTAAACAGTATTGTAATGCCTTTGTACTAATTATTTTTCCTAAAACTCAATGATATGTAAATTTAGTTTTTGGAACGTGATTTGATCGATTTATATTTTATGACTTTTGTTCGTTATAGAGTAATACAAAGTTCTGAGGGTAAATAAAATTGTTCTCCACGTCCGGAATGAAAGGGTTTCATAGATTAAGTTTGCACCTTGTTGGCCAGGACTTTCATAAAATTGTGTGTTAAGTGGGTTTCAACTAGTTAAGAAGGCTGCTCTGTTAGAGAAGTTTTCTGTATTATAAAAATAATTTTTAAAAAAATAAAATAAAAATGAAACTAAGCCAAAAAAAAAAATAATCATCTTGAACACATGCATGGTCATTTTTTAACTTCATGCCATGCACAATGTTTACATACTCAGTTTTATTATTTACTGAGCCTCAAGATATTATACATATATATAAATAAATGATACCGATGATAATTTGAGCTTCATAGGGAACCGTGAATCTTGAAGGGATAATACCCAACTTCATTTCAAGACAAAAAAAAATCAAATAAAATTAAATATCTCTCATGAGTGATGTGGCCAAAATTTGAAATTATGAGTTAGTTGAGAATGCTGTTGGGTCTGTTTGCCTGTAACAAATCTATTTTTCTATTCTCTGAGAGAGAATAAAAGGTTTTTTTCTTGATAGAATTCGTCTATCTTTAAACATATTTATCTTAATTGGTATATCGAATAGTGCATGGTTATACCAGGTACTAGCACATTTATCAATAACTACATCAAGAAGAGGATTTATAATACATACATTTAATATAAAAAAAATCATCTGAACTCTTGTTCAGCCTGCGCATATGAATTTCAGTTTGAATAATAAAGGGATTTTTTTTAACTATATTTATAATTGTTCTATACCAGTGAGTGTTCATAAACTATATGTTATTCTGTCTGTAATTGCTTTTTTATGCCCATTTTTGTAAATATTTTTAATATCAGGTCCTAATAACTGACTGCAAGTACTAATCTCCCTACTTAATTACATCATCACATAGCATCCCTTATATTCTTAAAACATTTAATTGTATAAAACAAATTAGCGAATATGAACTCATTTAATAAATAAATTAGTGTAAATACTCTGTTATACTTTGTAAGCTATATATTTTATATTGATCAAAAAGTTAAATATTTTATCTGCATTATATTCAAGGCGTTTATTCTAAAATTAATGTTAAATTTCTGCAATAATCCTATATCTGGCTCTTTGCCAATCTTTGTTTTGAAATCACTGACCTTGATTAATTTTACTCAAACATATTTCTGTCTTGATTGAACATAAATTAAGACAAAAAAATTTAGTAAAAAACATGACATTTTAAAGGTTTAGCTGAAGAAAAATTATTAATAGCTATATTTGCGTAAATATTTTATTCAAAACTGGCAATGTCTAGTTCTACAAGTACAATCCTGTGAGTGTTATTTAAAACCATTAAGTTGGTTATTCATAATATATTCTTTAGTACAATAAGCTTTTTATTCACAAATTTATGCACTCCCGAATATAATTATTTATTTCATACTTTGAACTTGGTGGCAAAAATGGTTTTTATTCCAGCTCAGTACAATATGGAAAAGTTGGTAAACTTAAGCATAGTTAAAACGAAATTCCTAACAGCTATAAAAGTATCCTATGTTTTAGTACCATAGGTATTCACAGTATTTCTCATCAAACGTCCATTGTGATTCTTGGAATAAGGAATAAACTTCATTCCTCTTTTGTATAAAAAGTTTTTTTTTTTATCTTCTACAGTCGGACCTGTAATACAATATCGATTTTTTTTTAAAATTTAAAAACATATATAAGTTAGTTTGTATTTGATAAAATAGTTGGCCAATACTATATCTCCTGATTCTTTTTGCCAACACCTAGTGGCAACCAGAGTTGCCATCGCGTACTAACCAAAGTGGGAGTGTCAAGATTCATTTTTCGAGACCGCCTAAAAATAAATATTAACTGTCTTAGGTGGGAATCGAACCCGCAACGTTCCTAGTACAAGAGCCCAAGAGGAGAAAAAAGGCAGTTATCTCACCCCAATTTTTGATTACTTTAATGAAAACTATGTATAATTACTAGTCAAAATTCATGAGCCTGCCAAGTATAGGTAAGGGGAATCAAAAATGACGGCTGTTTCAAAGCGATAAAAAAAACTAATTTTTCATTCAGGGCTCGATATCTCAAAAAGTAGGAACAACACAGGAAAACCAAAGAGAACGTCATTTAAAGAAGAGCAAATTTGCTAAAATATGTGCTCTAATAGAGTTATTTACGTTATATAATTTTCGAGATATAGCTTTTTAAAAAACAACATTTCCTAAAAATGTTGTATGGGACGTACTTAAAGATCAGTAATTAGTGAATTTATTTTGAAAAATCTATATCTCAAAAACCATTTGACGTACAGATCTCTTTTAGGACGTAAATTAAAGCTAGTTTAATGAGCTATAAAGTAATTTATGATGTTTATCTTTGTAGGAGTAATAGTTTACATGAAATTCGCTAAAATAAATCGATTTACGGTTGTTTGGATAAATTTTCATTTGCCAAATTTATATTCATATGTGAATATTATAAAACCTACTTCTCCTACGAATATAAGTGTCATAACCTACTTTATAGTAAGTTAAATATCCTTTATTTTGAGTGTTAGCAGACATATGTGCGTTTTATGGATCAAGAGATATATTTTTTCAAAAATCCAACATTTTATAGGAACAACTATAAATTAACATTTTGTGAGTTTTTTGGTCAAATATCATAAACACTACTACCCTTACAAAGATAAACATAATCTACTATTTAATAGTAAATTTAACTAGCTTTAATTTGAGCGCTGGCAAACATCTATACGTCCAACGGTTCTAAAATGAAGTTTTTCATAAATCAAACTTATTGTCCGAACAACTATAAATCAATATATTTTAGCAAATATCATGAAAACTACTATTCCTACGAAGGTAAAAGTCGTAACCTTATTTATAGTCCATTAAACTAGCTTTAATTTGAGTGCTAATAGACATATGTATGTCTCATAGTTCCTGAGATATAGATTTCTCAAAATAAATTAGCCAATTATTAATCTTTCAGAAGATTTAAAAGAAATTTTGCTTTTAAAAAGCTATATCTCGAGAAATATTGGGCGTAAAGAGCTCTTTTAGAGCTAATGTTTCAGCAAATTTACTCTTCTTTAAATGTAATGTTCTCTTAGATTTTCTAGTGTTGTTGGTAGTTTTTAAGATATAGAGCTCCGAATGAAAAATTAATGATTTTTCAAGGTTTTGAAACAACCGCTATTTTTTATTCCCCCTACCTATACTTGGCAGACTCATTAATTTTTACTAGTAATTATATATAGTTTTCATTAAAGTAATCAAAAATTGGGGTGAGATAACTGCCTTTTTTTCTTCCCGGCTCTTGTACTCTCCGAACCGAGCGCTCTGGGATCTACGCCCTAATCTACACCGCTGTCACGTCCCTACTTAAATATGTAATATAAAATATATAATTTTTGTTCAATTAAATATATTAAAAATAAATGATTGTATAACATTTCAAAATTATCGTTTCTGTAACTACTGGACATACGTATCGCCAAAACACAAGCCGTAATTTTATTAACAAAATGTTAACATTGATGAACTAATGTCTAAATAGATTCGTATCATTAAATAGCTATCAATCTATACATTTTTAAATATATTTGCAAGTAAATATATCAATTTTATTTTTTAAAACAAAATTAAAAACTGGTTTCAAAACTTTTAGGAGGAATGAATGCATTCTCCTTCATTATTTTTTAATATGGGTAGTTATAGAAACATTGATTTGCGTTATTATGATTAATTATTATGTTTATATTTTTTATATTAAGCCCGTAACAAATTAATAAAGTGCAACACATTCAAAATTCATCAACCATCCATCTTTTACCTAAACTGTTTCAAAAATCTTAACATATATCATTTTTTTATTTTATCATTGAAGCACATAGTATAAAAATATATATAGAATATAAGTATACTTTGTTTCAGAGATGGAACCAAGCTTTCCATACAGGGACGTCACTATTAAAAGAGGAGTTGAAATGAAGCAGTTCTACGATCTCGAAGGGGAAATAGGAAGGTATTGTCATTATATTTATTTTATTTTTATCAATAAAATTAACTAACATGAATTTATTTATTTCATATATTCTACAAGTATGTTATTTTTCAACATATTTTAATTGTCTATAAACTTTTTTCGATATTCTGCATTTTTGACCCATATTAAGGAGTCAGAAATGTATCCCTCAGCTATCTTCGATTACAAATGAAATAAAATGTCGCTAGTTTAAACAGAGTTTATATCTAATTATTTTATTTAATTTTTAAAAAGAGGGTCATGTATATAGGGAGACTTAGCAAAACGTTCTAATATTAATATAAAAAATTCTGGGAATCAATAATTTATGCAATTTAACGATTTCATATCGAAGAAAAGAACCGATAAAAACATAAGAGTAAAAAAAAAATTCTAAATTCTATGAAAAAAAAATTTTCTCTAAAAATTATATACCATTTCTTTCGAAATAAAACAAGAAAATATATTTCAAAAATGAAATTTTATTTGGAAGATGATTGTTGACCGTATGAAGTTGATTGTAGGAAGATAGTCCGGGTGGCGGTCAATAAAGGTATCAAAATAGCAAAAAAGGAAACTATTTATTGTTAACCTAAATAATATAATAATATATATGGTAGATATCAATCATAACTATAAATAGTTTTCTTTTACTATTTTGATACCTTTATTAACCGCCAACCAGACTATCTTCCTACATTTGAAATTTTATTTAATATAAATCTAAACCAAAACAAATCGGAATTAAGTTTTTTTTTGATCGATTTGATATTATTTTTTATTGGTTTAAAATTACTAATTTAATGAAACAATATTGAAAATTTTAAAAAATAAACAAAACATGGACCACAAATGAGGACAGGTTTACTGGAGTAGAATATCCGTTGCCACATTATGCTTGCTTCTTAATCACAGATAGAATTTGAATAAGTTTATGGTTAGAACTTACCTTTATATCTCGACGATAAGCAACTTAGTTATAACAATTCTAGGTGTGTTGCGTAACGGAAAATAACTGGAAAAGACGGAAAAATATCGATAAACCTACTTTGTTATTAATTTTTTTTTTCAAATGAACTGAACGCAAACCAATCGGAAGATAAACTTTTTCTCTTTCCCCTCCAGCTATTTCGTGCTTTTCACTATCACTGGTGTGCCACGCTTAGCAATATGAAAAAATTAATGTCTGTAGAACAATGTTTTCCCTTAAGGAGCAATGTTATCCACATCTATAGTACTTCTTAATTGTTGAAATATTTTATTCCAAATCACTATGATTTACAATTGAATTTTATACATGAAGAATTCGAAAACAATATTACCGCTAAGAAAATAAATTAAGAAATAATAAAAAATAAAAAAATATATGTGTATTTTTAGGATACTATTGGAAAGATCCCCAAAACAAAGCCTTAAGCATCTCAAATACCACGAGAATGAATTTAATTGACTTAGGGTGATGTAATATTTGGTTTATCTTTTTGGTTGATTCATGATGTAAGATGTGTTATCTCTGCCCTGCGTTTGTGTGATAATTTATTTTTCTGTCCTGGTAATGTCTTGACCTGACATAACTTAAGGTTTAATCAGCCACATTATAAATATTATTATAATAATTACGTCAACATAACTATAATCTTCATGATGTGTGAAATGAAGTGAAATTTGTTATTAAAATATACCTAAAATTCACCAAAGTTTTTGAGTTTTTCTTCTATCATTAGAGCAACTGATCTAAATTTACAACCATTAGCTGTTAACAATTACAATTGTTATAAATAATTTCACATTTTTAAACATATGTTATTTATTTTATATAGCATGCCAACTTACTTTTTATCTTTATGGTTCATACTGCTTATATCCAATAATTATCGATATATACAAATTTATCATAAATATTATAATTTTGTAATTTAACACATTTAATAAGTAGTGTCTTTAATAAAAATATCTATCTAATATAGTACTCTTGTCTGATCCTTATCTTCGTTTTATGCCTACACCTGTTTTATTCTTTTTAAGAAAATTAAAAAAAATGTGAAAGATCGATTCTATAAATGCCAATTCGTCACTCGATTTTGCTGTAGTTGCTGTAACACCTTGTCTGTTCGGTATGACTTATCTTTTTGAGCTAGGTAGAATTGATTTTACACGATCGCAAAATATTCCATAATATTTCATATATTCCATATATAGGTAAGAGAAACACGGTCAGTATAATTCAGATAAAAGTATTGCGATGAATAATATATGTGGTAAGGTAAGAAAATGATCCCTAAAATGTTAATAAACAATGAACCGACGTGTAAAACTCTAAGGTGTAGACGCGTAGGTGAGAGGATTGGATCAAGACCGATATGGAATATTTGGGTTTGGATAGGCGTCACTCGACGGATGTGTAAAATTAGCAATTAGTAGTATCAGGTTTATTATTATTTTTATTATTAGTATGTGAAAGTATAAAAAGAATAAAACAGCATGTTAGTAATAGTTTTTTTTTTATTATTTATTTATTTTAATTTACAACTGTACAAAATAATACAATAGGTAAATATGTAGTATGTTTCATATACACTTGAAAATCTTGGGAAGGAACCACCCAATGGTGGTACTTCAAACATTAATTTAAACTAGAAGGTCCCGTGGCCATCTTCTTTTCAGACGCCTCGGAGGATTATCAGGGATTGTTAAGGATGAAAGATTAAGAATTAATGGGTTAGGATGGTTAAGGAGATTGGAATAAAAAGACGCACATCTGTTTTGGGTCAAATCTGCAACGAATGGGATGTTAAGGTCTTTATGAATGAGTTTATTTGTGACGTAATAAGGAGCATCAAGGATTTTACGTAGGATTTTGGATTGTAACGATTGGATGCGGGAAGAATTTGATGGTTTGGTGGAGCCCCAGAGCTCAATTCCATATGTCCAAATTGGTCTGATTATTGTAGTGTATACTAATTTTTTGTAATGAATGGGAAGTTTAGAGCGTTTGTCAAGTAAGTGTTGTAGCAATCGGAATCTACGAGCAGTTTCTTGTCGTTTCAGTCTTGTGTGTGGATTCCAAGTAAGTCTCTTGTCGAGATGGAGTCCTAAGTATCGAATCTGTTCAACAGGTGTTAGTGGTGTATCTAGAAAGGATACTGTAGGACAGGAGGGCAGAGGTTTACGACGGAGAGTAAAGGTGATCTGGTGGGATTTTTCAGGATTTATTTTGATTCTCCAGTTTTTACACCATTCTTCAATAGATGTTATGTGTGCCTGTAGTGTTTTAGTTGGGTCGTTGTTTACAGAAAGTATACATGTGTCGTCAGCGTATGTTGTTAGCACTGTGTTAGGGTGGGTTGGGATGTCAGCTGTATAAACCGTATAAGTTATTGGGCCTAAGATACTACCTTGGGGAACACCGGCGGACTGAGAAAAGAGAGATGAGTAGGCTAGGTTAGTTAGTAATAGTAAAATTAATAAAAACAAAAATATTACTGCGTTAACCAAACATAGTATAAGTACAAATATAAACCACATATTTGACTTTCAACATCCTTAAATTTTAGGCATTAAAAAAACAAACAAACATAAAAACTACAACAAGGATAGAGGCGATTTTTATAAACAAAACTATAAATTATGCAGTAAATTTTAAAAAAGATAATAAGAAATTAAATACCCACTATATATTGATAAAGGACATTCCTTATTAAATGTATTAAACTACAAAATTTTAATTTAATTCGACTGGTCGATTTGGATCGATTGTGGAATTCCTCGCTATGTCTGTGGTGGAATTCCGTGTACCATGGGCTTTATAGCGATTGTAGAAGACACAACTTTCTAGCAATAGTTTCAGTTATATTTCATATGGGCCAAAAGTTATTAATTATCTATGTTCTTTTAATTCCCGTGGACGTGAGTTTTTATTATTATATATAAATAATTATTATTTTTGTTTTTTACGTAGGTAGATAAGCCGTATAACTCTATTTCATTAAAATTAGTACTCAGAGAACTATTGACAGATTAACAAAAATTAAGTCATACTATTCTTTCATGATACATTTTCCTGCCCCTCCCCCCTAAAAAAAAAAACCCTTTTTCAAATTATGAACAAATATTACGACAACGTATACATTGCAGTTGATAAAAAAATTAAATTTCATTTTAAGTTAGTAAAAAAAAAAAATCGAATTTTTTAGGTAATGCATGTACGGAATGCTAATATCAAAATTTGGGTTTGGAAATTTATTTTCTTCACGAGCCTATATCTCGAAAACTTCATAAGTGATTTAAAAAACAAAAAATAGTTTTGAGAATATATATTATTTAACTATCCATACCTCGCTGGAATGCACCTGATACTGAAACAGTGTATAAACACAGTATGCACTTCACACCCCTTCTTCCCCCTTAGACTACTCCTGTATATATGTATATACATTGTTATTGTTAACAACAGCTAATGATTGTAATTTTAGATCAGTTGCTCTGAAGCTGGGAGAAAAACTCCGAAACATTGGTGCATTTTAGCTATGTTTTAATAGAAAAAGAAAGTATCAGAAATAAAGAAGTAATCTTTATTTTCACTATAATATATTAATACTAAAGATATTAATCATCCAATAATTATTAAAATTATATAATAAAATATTAAAAAATATAGCTAAACATATACTGAAAAATCTCTCTTTTTAAATTACATCTCTACTTACAGAGAAATTTTTATTGTATTAGCACTGAAGTATACGAAAACAATGCTATTGGAACCTCTCTTTAAGGGATACTATAGCATATAGTATATAGTACGCGGACAAAAGAAATTACCCTAAAATGTTTTTTTAGACCTTTAGATGAAATACCAGCGAAAGAATCGTTTAATATTATTGTCCAAAAACAGTTTTATACAATTGAAACTAATTTGATCCTGCCCTTTTTACTTTTTATGAGAAAATTAGGTATTGAAAACTAATTTATATTCTATTATAAGTTTTATAAAACTTTGAAAGTGACAATATATCTTATACTTCCATTACAAGAATAAAGGAAATTATTAAACTGTAAAAAAATATTGGGCTGTCGAGTGTAAAGGAACTTGCTAAAAAATTCCATTTCTTTGAAATGGTAGTCGTGGGTATCATGAAAAAAAAAAACCTTAAATGAAATAATTTTTTAGTATGCTAATAAAAACACCTGGTTCCAAAATCATCAGCTTCCACAGATTAATGAAATGGATTCTACCTACCTACTTGGAAGTTTTGTTAATATTTCAGGTCCTTATAAGTTTTATTAGGGGTAAATTGTATTAATAAAAAATAAAAGTTAAGAAGTTTAATTACCTCCATCATCTTTTCCTCATATTTACCTTTTACATTTCTTTTACACAAATTACACTATTTTGTGAATTTGTGTTTGGATAATGCATAAAAAATTTTAAGTACCTCTAAATTAAGGACGCATCTTATAAAAGGACAATGATTAAACAATGGAATTTTTATTTAATTTTTTCTTTTGAAGAAATTTCTCGATATAAGATACGCTTTATTCTAGTTTAAAGTTAATTTCCCTCGAATCTGGGAAGATAATAACAATAATGTTTTATAACAAAAATTATAAAAATTCTATAATAAAATATTCAAAAATGTAGCTAAGCGTATACAGAGAAACATCTCTTTTTAAATTAAATCTCTACTTACAGAAAAATTTTAAAATTGATCCCGAACATCTTATCCCGTTATTAGCCACATTCCTTTTACACATATTGCACTATTTTGTGAATTTGTGTTTGTAGAGATTCGATACATAGGACTCCATCTTGACAAGAGACTTACATGGAATCCACACTCAAGACTGAAATGACAAGAAACTCCTCGTAAATTCTGATTGCTACAACTTAGTTGACAAACGCTCTAAACTTCCTATTTACTACAAAAAATTAGTATACTCTACGATAATCAGACCAATTTGCAGATATAGAATTGAACTCTGGGGCTCCACCAAACCATCACATCCCTCCCAAACCTTACAATCCAAAATCCTAGATAAAATCCTTGCTCCTTATGACGTTACAAATAAACTCATTCACAAAGACCTTAACATCCATTCGTTGCAGATTTGGCCCAAAACAGACATGCGTCTTTTCATTCCAAACTCCTTAACCATCCTAACCCATTAATTCTTAATCTTTTATCCTTAACAATCCCTGATAATCCTCCGAGGCGTCTGAAAAGAAGATGGCCACGGGACCTTCTAATTTAAATTAATGTTTGAAGTACCACCAATGGGTGGTTCCTTCCCAAGATTTTCAAGTGTATATGAAACATACTACATATTTACCTATTGTATTATTTTGTACAGTTGTAAATTACATTAAATAAATAAATAAAATTCTTGATTCTATTCTTATCCCCCTTTTACCATCTCTTAGTTTGTACTTTTTTTTAATATTTCTTCTGTTTATCTGTTATTAATTCCGTTTTCATTCATCATTTCAATGGTGCCAAACGTATACAGAGAAACCTCTCTCTTTAAATGAAACCTCTACTTACAGAGAAATTTTAAAATTGATCCCGACCATCTTCGCCCGTTATTAACCTTCTACATCCCTTTTACACATATTGCAATATTTTGTGAATATGTAGATAAGCTTTCTTCTAGTTTAAAGTTCCTCCAATGTGGAAAGATTTAGAAACTGAAAACAATTTATCAGATTGTATGGGGAGTGCCAGTACATATATTAATTTTTTTACAAGTTTTAACACGATAACTCAAATGTTTATAGATAATTGTAAACGGCACACCGTTTACAATTATCTATAAACATAAACAGTATGCCGTTTACAATTTCTGAAAAAGGCAGCCTTGTTTTTAAAGGGTTTAGTTGTTTAGAAAACAATGTATATTCCTGAATCATACCTACGTCAAGAGGAAATGAATGTTTTGATAGGAATGTGTTCCGATCCTAAAATAAATAATAAGTCCAGAAATAGTTTGTTGCAAGCAATCCTATCGTTTCCCCCGGCTATATTTAAACAGTAACAGCTTTCAAACTGAGATGTTTTATTTATAAATTTATTTGAATACTTTATTCATTTCTTTAGATATTTTTTTTATCATTACCAAAAGACTGAATGCTAAATGCTTAGCGCTATCCATTATATTTGTTTGCTTTTTCACTTTCGTATATACAATACATATAAATTATTTTTAAAAAAAATTGTGTTTATATTCTTTTTAATTTTAAATGTGATATCAAAATAGGCTTATGAAAAATTAATGATTTTTTTCTTAAATCCACAACTTCATTGGTAACCTGTATTTTAAAATATCCATTTTAAAAGTTTTGAAAAATATTATTATAACATCGACTTTTGCAAACTAGTAATAATTTTTTTTTATTTATTTAATGCAATTTACAACTGTACAAATAATAAATACAATAAGTAAATATGTGGAATGTTTCATTTACACTTGAAAATCTTGGGAAGGAACCACCCACCCCATTGGTGGTACTTAAAGCATTAATTTAAATTAGAAGGTCCCGTGGCTATCTTCTTTTCAAACGCCTCGGATGATTATCAGGGATAGTTGAGGATGAGAGATAAAGAATTAATGGGTCAGGATGGGTAAGGAGTTTGGAGTGAAAAGACGCATATCTGTTTTGGGCTAAATCTTCAACAAATGGGATGTTCAGGTTTTTATGGATGAGTTTATTTGTAAAGAAATAAGGAGCATCAAGGGTCTTAAGGAATACCTTATTGCTTGTTTTCTACACTACTCTCCAATTAGGATTGAAATAGGATTTACTATTTTTTCTTTTTGACCGCAGCGCTAATAGTAAAAGTCAGTTATTTCAGCCCAATTTTCGATTAATTTAATGAAAACTATATAACTAAAACCAGAAACAACTGTTATTTCATAAATTCTCAGGCCACTGCTGGTGTACGGCTGTGAAGTCTGGGAAGCGGCATCGTTTACGAAAAGGAAAAAACTACAATCTTTTCAAAATAAAGTCCTAAGAATCGCAGTTAATGCTCCTAGGTTCATACGAAATAGGCAATTGCATCGCGAATTACAGATGGAGTCAATAAAGGATTACATCAAAAAAACGGTTCATGAAGTTCCACTCCCAGTTGCCGACAGTTAAAGGAGCAGTGACCTACAACCTGGGAAACCCAACCTCAACCCGAAGACTGAAGCCTACTGCAGGACATTCTTTTATAAATTTTAATAAATATAAAATTAATTCATAGTCACACTACCTTTATTTTACTTTTTATTATTACTCATTTTATTTATTCATTATTATTGTTTTTTTGTTTTTTTCTATTTTCTTCTCTCGTCCCTTTTTCAAATTAACTTGTTTCTTTTTACTATTAGAGGGAAATTGTTTGTTTTATTTAAGTGTACCAATATCATTATTTTTGTTATTAATTTTACTTTCCTCTTTTATTAAGAAGCATTATTCTTATCTAATTATTTTCCTCTCTTAATAATAACATTGTTTATAGTTATGTGTGTCTTTTGTACGAGACTATACCCCTCCACATAATCAACTGTTAATATATATATATATATATAATATAGCGGTTATATCAACCCTATAGAATAAAATATATAAAAATAAGCATTTCTTTTCCTAACTTGATCAGCTGTATATCAATAATTTTTTTTTTTTAATATCTATTGCCTAATGCATCATAAACAATATACCGACATTTTAAAAATAAATTAAAAAAAAAAAAAAGAATATTAAATTCTTCAGTAGGACTAGAACTAAAACATAGAATCTCTACTACGTACTTGAAATAAACGGTAATTCATAGGGGGGGAGGGGTCATACCCTCATAGTCATTGGGTATTATCTTAAAGATCAACTGTAAAAATATACGAAGGATCAAGTCCGTAAACGAAATGTTTCTAATTTCTAAACTTTAAAAAATTTTATTGCCAAAGAGTGGGAATTGTTTTTGTTGAAGCAAAAATTAGTTGATTTAATGCCATAGCATCTTCAATGTACGATAAGAGTCAAAGCTGACTTCACAATGAATTAATGAAAGTTTTACTTTATATATAACCTGTACAAATACTTTTTTTTTCTCCTCTTATCTATTAAAACATATTACATGACTAACGTTTCGGCCGATCCAGGCATGATCAAGGACAATCTAATAAAATAACAACTTTAATTATTTTTATTAATCCATTACAAAAGACTGATCTACATGACTATTATAAGGCCTGTCTGGACATACAGAGTTGAGCTTTGGGGCTCCACTAAACCTCCAAATTCCTCCCGAATCCAATCCTTACAGTGTAAAATCCTTCTTAATCCTTAAGGCTCCTTACTTTGTCACAAATCAAGTCATCTATCAGGACCTCAATGTCCTGTATGTTGCCGATTTGGCCAGAACCAGATACCATTCCATCCATGATAAACTTCCCAACCACCCAAATCCACTTGTTTCCAACCTGGCTTCTCCTTCATTACCTAATAATCTTCCTAGGCGTCTGAAAAGAAGATGGCTTCGAGATCTTCTCCTCTAAAAATGTTATTGGAGTTCTATCAATGGATAGATTCTCCACATATTTGTATCATGTCACTATGTCACCTATAGCAAATTTACTTGTTGTATATATTTTTATACAGTTGTAAATAACAATAAATAAATTATTAAAAAAAAAAAAAAATTATCTAGTAAAGTCCACCCACCACCGTTTGATAAAGTGTTATTTCTTACATCGTCATTAAATTTCTAATTTTGAGAGAAATTTTAGAAGTTTAAATATTTTAGCTATTTATTGATTTACAGTATTCAATTTAATTCCAAATGATAATAGTCAAAGTTAAACTGGACTGTTAAAACTTTACAACAAGTTTATGAGTGAGTTCACAACGTTTCGACCTCTCCAATCATTCTCAGGAACTAAATCTGCAAGGATACAATTATTCTAAACTTTATAAGAATAAAGTTATTGATTATCATTTTTAGTAATGTTAGAATATATCAAGACTGCATAAAGCTTCATTTTTATGCATGATCCTGTTTTACAATCGCAATCCATTAGTCACACATTCATTAAGTAAATATTAATTACAATTAAAAATGTCAAAATATACTGAAATCCTAAATTAGATTGATGTCAAATTGTTATTAATAGATGAAATAATTTTGTATCATAACCCTAAATAGGATAAATTCATTATATAGGATTAGGAAATGGAATTTATTATACATTTAGGCGAAAATTCAGGCCTAAGAAATTAATTTGTTGTTCCAATTAAGTAATAATTATTTATTTTAAAAAACGGATTTATTAATTAATTGAATTTTTAGTTCTTACTTCCTTCTGTACAGGTATATACATATATACCGTACAAATATATACATATATCTTATTCGCCGTCATTCTATATCCTAAATTGTATTTACCGGGTACAGTTCCCGCAATTCGGCGTTGTGCATCATTCTAAATTCTTCGGTATACACATTTGTTTTTTCAGAAGTCAAATTTTAAAAAATAAATAAAATGACTATTACAAAACCATAGCATTTATTCATTTATCTCATTTCGTTTTGGTACAAAACTTGGGAAACCGATTGAAATAAAGTGTAGGTTTACAAACATAATGAATGGGCGAGAACCCTCACATTATACTTGTTTCTTCTTCTCTTTAATTCATTCGAATTTAGGCAATGACATGCTGATTCGAATATAATATTATCAAGAAAGTCCATTCAACACACACAATTGTTAAGGATGCTTATTTTATAATGAATGTCTTCAAGTAACAGTCTATGTCATAAATAAATACCTTGCCACATTGCAAAATATCACTTTATTTTCACAGTTAATACTCAACTAAATTTAAACTTATATTAACCCTGAATTATACCCGTTAAGACCTCATAGCAAGGCCGTACATGAAAGGGTATTCTTGGCGGAATAGCAATTTTCGGTGGGGACCCCCGGGTTAGAATAATTTGAGAAATAAAATTTAGAAATATGAGCCGTTCGTCCAAAAAAACAAAACAAAAAGGTTACATATTAAAAACGGACAGACTAAATATATGTTGAGCTAAAATGTTTCTAATATTCTTGGAAGATCGCTATGTAATTTAATCAACAAACCTATGAATTGGTAAGGTCTTTAGCTCAAAATATTCTTAAATAGGCCAGTCTAAAGACGTTTGATACATTTGACGTTCAGGATCGTAAGCTCAACTTGTTTTAAAACATTCACGGTAACTAGTAGGAAACTCGTTTCATACCTACGGCAACTATGGCTCTGTGGAATCTAATCACAAATAGAGGTGGTTCTAAATTCTAAATTCGAATGAATTAAAGAGAAGAAGGAACATATCTAATGTGAGGGTTCTCGCCCATTCATTATGTTTGTAAACAGTTTATTTCAATCGGTTTCCCAAGTTTTGTACCGAAACGAAACGAGATAAATGAATAAATGCTATGGTTTTGTAATAGTCATTTTATTTATTTTTTTAAAATTTGAGTTCTGAAAAAAAAATGTGTATACCGAAGAATTTAGAAGGATGCACAACGCAGAATTGCGGGAGCTGTACCTGGTAAATACAATTTAGGATATAGAATGACGGCGAATAAGATATATGTATATATCTGTACGGTATATATGTATATACCTGTACAGCAGGAAGTAAGAACTAAAAATTCAATTAATTAATAAATCCGTTTTTTAAAATAAATAATTATTACTTAATTGGAACAACAAATTAATTTCTTAGGCCTGAATTTTCGCCTAAATGTATAATAAATTCCATTTCCTAATCCTATATAATGAATTTATCCTATTTAGGGTTATGATAAACAAATTATTTAATCTATTAATAACAATTGGACATCAATCTAATTTAGGATTTCAGTATATTTTGACATTTTTAATTGTAATTAATATTTACTTAATGAATGTGTGACTAATAGATTGCGATTGTAAAGCAGGATCATTGATTCCTAGTTCGTGCGTTATCTCAAAAACGTTTCATATTTGGACTTTAAACAATAAAACCCATTTTACCCAAACCCATTTCGTGGGTCCGTTACGAAATAAAATATTGAAATTTTTTAAACTTCCCGGGGAGTAAGTTTTAATGCTCAAATCAACATGAAACCTTAAATAGAGTTTTCTCGTATTCTGATGATAACGATACATCTGTTAGATTTAATGTAATAAAAAAGATACTCGAATATATTTGAACAATTATAGATAAATTATTTTATACCTAAAATTCAAATTGAACGAATAGAGTCTGAATTGTGTCATTTGGTATATTCTAACTTTTGATACCACAAAAATTTGAAGTTGGTAGGTTGTGCATACAGGATGCCATGAATGATTTAATTAATCTCTGTGCTACGAAATTGACATTATATATGTAAGGTAACAGTAAACAGTTAATGCAGAGAGGAATGCATTACTCGGGAATGCGGCCCAAATACATCGAGTTGCGGAAATACACACAATACCAATGAATCCATAATTGGACACAAAAATAATGCCATAACTAACAAATATAAAAAAATATATTTTTTACTATATATTTTTAATACTCACTCTTTCATACCTCTCGTCTCCAGTGATTTACAACACATGTTCAATCCGTTACACAAATGCGATGCAAATTAAAAAATTTTTAGATAAATAGAAATATAGAAATAAATAAAAAATAAAATAGCCATAGCAGTAGAATAATTAAAAAATAAAATAAAGATGTTTTAAAAAATTAATTAAAATTTTTTAAAAACATATAAATATGCTAAAAGAAATTAATAAATAAGTTAAAAGACAAATAAATATGTTAAAAAGCTAATCAAAGGTTAAAGAGCTAATTCCCATGAAGGTGACATAAGATGCTCAGGGAATCCAAGCAAATATTTTCGGCCAAGATCGCTATATCCCAAATGCTTGCACCTATATCTCTATAGATCTCCTTATTCTATTTGGCATTGTTCTGTAAAATCCAAACCAGAGACCTATTACGGTGCACAATATTGGTGGTTGAGAGGTACTCAAACTAGTTGATTTTGCCTTAGATACAGCAGAAAAAAATAAATAAATAAAAATATTAGCTCGTTTGTTTTGTTATTACATAATACTTGAACATCAAAATGTATGTTTCAATCTTGACAACTCATTACATCCTCCAGTCGTGCAAATCGGATCCAATGTTAACATTCATCTCTTCAAGGTCTCACTATTGTAATCTTTTTTTGAGAACATTTTTGATTTATTTTCAAATAAGTATTGTACACTATTAGCAGTTGAGATTAACAGATATACTTATAGACTGCAGTATTAATAATTCTCATCTCAACTTTATTCCTTGGAGTAAATGTTAGCAGTTTACTAAAGAATTATGAGACTTTTCACATGAATTAGAATTTGTCAGATACCATTCCTTAGTTCCATATACCTGTAATCAAACTATCCTTAAAATTTACAATTTTCTTATTTGTGTAAACTTGTACACTGAATGCTAGAAACACTTTGGTGTTATTGAATGAACACGTAAACTATCAGGGGGTATTTTTATGCCTCAAGGCTGGATGCAAGTTGTAGCTAGATCGGCTGAGAAATTTTCAGTGGCCAGGATCCAAAATGAGGTGTTCAACTCCTGAGACTGTTCAGAAGAACACTATGCCAAAATTCTTGAATATCCGAAAAATGCAATGTCTGGGATTTGAAAATTCTCCTTTCTCGCTGCTCTACAAGAAAACTTATAATTCTGATTGATATTGCTTTATCTGTCCCTGTGCCCTGGCATCGAAGTTCGTGATGTCACAGAAATTAATAGCCAAAAAAAATTCATGATATCGATTATCCATAAAATTATTCACTTTGCAGTTCATTTGAATCCCAATATTTGTCAGTTAACAAGTATCCGTTCATTTATATAATTTCTTTAAAAAAAGAAATAAATAATAAATAACGCTTCTTTTTATTCCTTTTTGGAAGACGTCTCAGACCAACATTATCCAGTCCGTTTACAAATTAATGCATTAGAACTAGTTCTATCTTATCAACCTTTACATGCACTGTTAGATTTTAATTATTCATAAGTTTACTAACACATTGAAAATTGATAGGGTGGCGGTAGCAGCGTGGTAACGTGCCTGTCTGCCAACCCAAAGGTTGAGAGTTCGAATTCCCGGCCCTATCCGGGAGTTTTTCAAGCATATAATTATACAATACTCACTCACAGCCTCCCCCCGGGCATTTGTGAGGCCCGTTAACCAATGGGTGGCACTCACAAAAATAGGCGTGGGAGTGACGAACCCACCCTTTGAAAACCACGTGATGAAACGCGCGATGTATTTCCTAAGTACATCGCACGAGGCCTTGGACCTCCACGGTCTGTCGCGCCAATAATAATAATTATATTAGTTATATATTTTTTTCCATAACTTTAGTTTTTAAATTATTATTATTAAATTAAATTATTCATATTTCGTTGTTTCTTTGCATTATATAACTTTATGTTTTTATTTCATTAATTATGTTATTTTACTCACATATTTAATTACCTGTAGATACGTTTTATTCCCCACTTCATTCATTAATTTATTTTATCTATATTCATTCTGTACAATTGTCTACTTTAATCTTTCTATATGTCGTATATTCACTGGTTGTTTTATGGTTTTTTGTTCTTAAGGCTGAAGGCTAGAAATTCTAGCCGAAACGTTGGTACCACTAAACACAGTTTTTTAAAAATTATTTGTGTTATTCTCTGACCCCACTCCCAAATTTCTTCTCCTCGTATGTGTTATCCAGGGTCAACTATATTCTCATCATTGAGTAAAAAATAAGTTGGTTGCAGGAAAATAAAACGATACATATTTATTAGCAATAGAAAACATAAAATTTATGGTTATACTACAGCATTTTATGGTTTATAGTAAGGGATTGTTGAAAATATTCGCTTGTATTACCAGGTCATATAATTTATATTTAAAAATATTTGGTGCGGTGCGTGCATCATATAACTTGCAATTAGCACTCTAGATATAAGTTTTGTGTAGATTGGTGGGCTCTTGTTGAAGTCTTTGCCACTCCTTCGATTTTCGAAAAAAAATCTAAAGACTATTGTAGGTAAAAATTATGAACAAACAATTTTTATTTTTCTGTTGCTATAAAAATTCGTATTTTAGGATTTCTCAAGGTGAGAATTTTGTTCCTACCAAGAATACAACATTTTAACAAAAAATAACGAAGCCATAATGAAATATGGAATGGTCTGGTTATGGCTGCTCCTGTTTAAACCAGAAGTTAATATTTGTCCTTTTCTTTCCTTTAGTTATTCAGAACATTCTTTACTATTTTGTATTTATTTATTTCTTATTATTGCTGACAAATAGTACTCTTTATTTTTTCAAATAAACAAAATTATAGTTATATTAAAGGAAGGTTTTTTAAAAAAAATCGGTATTTTACCCCTGTTTTTTTTTTGTTTAATCCCCCTCCCTTGCCATTTCTGGCATACGGGGCGCGGGAGCAGTGGGGTAGTACGCTGGGGTTTGCGCATGCCACTGCTCCCAAACATCAACAATCAACAAACAATTTTTTTTTATTCTTTTATTAATTATTTAATTATTTTATTAATTATTTAATTATTACATTTTTTTTTTTTTACTGTGGTGCAGCCCAGCTTTACTGATGGAGCTGCACCTTGTCCACTGCATCCGTCAGGATGCCTCCTGCAGTTACCAGGCTGGTCCAGCCCTCCTGGTCTTCGTCTGGGTCAGCTTCTTCATCTTCTGGTGGCTCGCCGATGTTGGGCGGTCAAGCCCTTCCCATCGTGAAATGAGTGGGGCCCACCACCTCCTTCCACCCGTAAATGAACTCCCTGAAGAAGGGATAATTCACTTCTTTCATCAACCAGGGAAAGTCCGACTCGGCGAGGGCGTAAATCCCGGTCTTTCTCGACAGCCTGTCTCGGTGTCCTTCCGTGGCAGAGCAATCTATTATTACGTGTTCTGCTGTTTCAGGAACTCCGCACGTTGGGCACCGGGGATCGATGTTCTTTCCAAAGCTCTGCAGGTTTCCCCGAAACCCCCCGTGTCCTGTTAGGATCTGTGAGACCCAATAGTCTGGGAGGACCCATTTAGCCTTCAATCTAGAAAGGACGGTAGGGAAGAATTTTCTCTAAGTAGCGCCCTTCTGGCTTGCTATCCACAGTTCATTCCACCCCTGTATTGAGTCCTCTCGCAGTATTTTCTTCCATAAGTTTGGAGTCCCACCGATCCTCTCTCGGAGCTCCTCCGGCAGCGCTTCTATTTTAGCCCTGTTAGCAATAATCAAATTATTAGAATAAGACCTATATGACATAAAAGAATATTCCATTATACGTTAACATACCGAGTTTAATCAAGATTGTTCGAGCCGTTTTGGGGGATATCGAAAAAAATTTTTTATTTTTAATACTTTTTTTATTTATTGATAGATATTACAATCTACCACACAGTTGTGGGCCATAGGCAATAGTGATGAATGATCTCATACATACTAAAATAAAATAAAATAAATTAATGAATAAAAAAAAAACACTCTTAAAATATATACAAACAGAAGAATAAACAAAATGAACATAATCAAAGTATGTGTATGAAAAATAAATAAATAAAATAATATAGATCACATTTAGTCTAGTCACATTTACACTCTAATATACAATATTTACACGATCGACCTGAGGATCCCTGAGCCCACTCTATCCCCCACGTTTGAGGGGTAGAGCAGAGCTCAAAAGATCCCAGCGCATCCCTCTCACCGCATCGAAAAAAAAATATATGAAAAATCGATTCTATGAAGTGGCATTGCCTATGGATCGATTTTAACGAACATCGGAATATTCGGGAATATTCCCGCCTTAAACGAAATTTCAGGTTCATACAACTTTTTGTTTTTGAACTAGGTTGTTCACACACACAGTCCATTTTTTGAGACTTGTCTATTAAGAATCAGCGGACCTCAATCCGTCGAAAACTCGAATTCGAAATTTTCACGATCGAAATATTTTTCCTTATTCCATATATAGGAAAGTGAAATTAAAAAAAAAATCGTACGTTTTATTGAAAACTCACCAATATGCATTGGATCATGTAAAATAACAATGGTGACAAGCAAAATGATATGATATGAATAGATTAAAATTTTCAAATAATTTCAATCAGAATTAAATTAATTAGAAGATATTTTAAAAAAAAATTACAGAAAGAGTAAGTAGTATATGATATTTTTTTGAAAACACTCCGATCTTGCACCGCGCAAAAATGCACTCATGGTGACCACAGTCTGAGGTTATATTAAGCGATGTGAAGCGAAGCGAACACACTCCTATAGTGCCCAATAAGCTTGCATAATATATAAACGTTTCGCTTGGTACTGCTTGCAAATTAACTAGAATTCACTAGTATATGTATATCTCATGATTTATTTATAATTATTATTGCATTGTACTAGTATTAACTAGACTGTGTTGACTAGATTGATGAGGTTTTTCTTTTTTTTTTTTTTTTTTTTTTTTCTAAGCAGCGTATTAGTGAAGAGGTAGGTAGTTAAAAAAGACATGTCATTTTGTGAAAGGACTCACAGACGGGAAGCGAGGGCAGGGACCTCATGGAATTCCGACTCATAAATAGTTTTTCAAACCACTTCAGTTGATCTATTAATATTAATCATAATTTATCCAATACTCTCATTTATTAATAATAATTTAGTTTCTTATATGGAATAATTTATCACTTCAGTCCGATAAAAAACCCGAATTAAATTTTCAAACAACTTATAAATATATTCAAATTCGAAAAATTAAATAAAGTCATAGGTGGGATTGCTGTTAAATAATCGAATTGAGGATATTTCATTAATTTATTTAATCGTCCGGGGACAAGCTTAATATTGAAAAGAATTGATAACTACTTAATTGTCTTTTAATTAGATATATATTAATATTGTCTTAAAATATTAAATTTAAAATATAAAAAAATTATATAAAACTCAAATGACACCTCTCGTTCAAGGATCAAATATTAATTGGATTATCTGAAATTATCAAATCACATATGAGCTAGATAGAAGCCAAAGGGCACAAGTGAAAATTTTGTCTCCTTCCAAATTTAAAATTCATTATTGATAAAATTTTCAATAATTAACTATTAATAATAATTTTGGGTTTTTATTAAATATTAAAGCGTAAATTTCGCGAACAAAATCTTATCCACAAAATTTTAACTATTCCACTTAGCTTTTCATCCACTAATTTGTTCTCAGGGGATTCACTTGTCAATTGATTAAGAATAGTCATTGACCATGGGCTTATTAACTAAAAACAAACATATACAGATACGTTTGAATTAAAGTGAATAACATAATATGATAAATTATACAAACTAAACTGTCCAAAATCTTCCAAATTAAACAAATGCTGAGGAAATCGAACATGATAATGAAATATAATTCAACACGTTCAAGAAAGAAAAATACATTAATTTTATTTTCTCAAGGAAACAATCAAACCCTTCACATTTCTTCAAACCTTTATTATGATGAACGTTCGAGCTTCTTAGCTCATTTTCAACTTAAATAACAGATAATACACATTTAACATTTTAAAATTATGTCAACATATAATTTAGCATTAACAAAACAATATAAATATAAACATAATATAATTTAACTATATGTTATAATAATGTGTAACCATTTTCTGTATAAAAAATCATCAAATGCTTTACAGCTATTAACAATCTTATTTCAAATTCTTTACCATTCAGTTTCTTATATCACATATATATTCTGTCCATATTTTTAATAAATTTAAAATTTATTAATTAAATTAAACTTCGCTTTACTTCATTTCCTTTATGCAATATCAACATTTAGTTTTTATTAAATTTATCCATCGTTTTAAAATTTAATATCCGTAAAATTGAATAATTCTTTCTTTTAAATTATTAAAAAATCATTTTCTTCTCGTTGATTAATAAAATCTAATTATTTTTAATTCTTCCTATTTACTGTAAGGTTGACAATATAGAGATTTACTTTATTCTGTTGTTAAAAATGGGATTTGTTCCTTAATATTATTATTAGCTTTTATGTCTGTTATTTATTTAATCAGCTTAATAAATGAGCATGATGTTGTCCCACATTTATTAATTTAATACAAACTTTACTGTTTTTTTCTATATATTTTGTTATGTAAATAAACTCTATTGGGTACCGTTAACAGGGGAAAAAATCTGGCAGCTGAGGGTGATCTTGAAATATTTACCTCCTTGTACAACCGTTATTCTACAAACATTATTTTATTACAAAGTACTGAATCCCTGACCCATCATGGTTTGTTGTGGTTCGCATTATTATTTTTATATAAATAGACTCTGCTATCTTTCTTTTTTAATTTTTTTCGTTTTTATTATTTTTTTTTTTTACATAATCAAAATAAAATTTGTTGTTATTTATAATAATATTGCTTGAAAAAGCTGTAACAATAACATATATTAAATTTTTTTTTAAGGTCAACTCCTGTACATAGTTAGCCTGTAAAAGTAAATGACTTATATCTACAAATCTTGATATTCAACAAAAATAATAAATAAAAAATCGTTTACATAAATTAATAATACACAACACCAGGCAATACGCAATCAATTAAGGAAGTTGTATACATTTCCAACAATTAAAAAGCAAAACAAAAAATATCCATGCAGGCATATCTAACATTTTCAAACAGACAAAATCTACACGTCATATTCAGAAAAGATTTTCTATATTTTTGGATACGTAAATGCCTTTTTGTCTTTTACAATTTTGACAGTATCAAAATCAAATATGTGGTTATTAATAATAGTATAGTTTAAAAAAGCTGTAGATTTTATATATTTTTTATTTGATAAGTTTTATTAAAATCGTTTTTTTTTTTTATCTGGATATGTTTCCTCTATTTAACTATTTGTACATTGCTTACATTTAATTTTATAAATTAAATCAATATCGCTATTTTCCTCTATTTTATCTTTCATGTTTTTGATGTGGTTTATTACTTTATGTTTATGTAATCCGAATGTTATGTTTGTGTCACCATATTTAAAAATTAGCTAGATTTCTAGCGATTATTTTCTCGAATGTCAATTATTTGTGATGGAGCGAACAAAGATTATTTGACCAGAAGAGGTTCAGTTATGCGGTTATCTTAGACAGTTGGAATCAGACCAGCTCGGGATTATTTGTTATTTGCCCTTGAGTCTCCCGAAATACAACACCCTCTCTGCTATCTCTCTGTCTTTTCATTATCTCTCTTTTTGGGGGTGAGATTATCACTTTGCTTTGTATTTTTTGTTTATACAACAACAAAACATAAAATTACGTTATAAGATGTAAAACCAGTCTATATGAAATAGTTAATGTACCTACAGACATTGAGGTAGATGTACCATTGGACCATTTGATGATGGAAAGATTTTTGTTCTTGGCAGCGGTATCAGTTTATCGCAACCTATAACAAACTGAATCGGTACCACAAGAAAATATACCATTTTATTGTATATTAACAATAATATTTTTAGATTAAGCTTTTAGAGAACAGGTTCAGTTGAGTATCGAAAAATTTTCAAGATATTTTCTTTCAAAGAGAAAGATTTAGTCTGAGAGATTTTGGTTATTTTTTTTTTTTTTTTTTTTTTGAGATTTCTGATATTAAATAGACTATGTGAAATTTGAAAGTAATTTAAATAAATTTATAAGTAAGCCACAAGTTCAGAAACATACTCGCATATCGGAAATTATTATCTTTCTCTGACTGTTACTCACCAAGAAATATGAAAAAGTTATATTATAATAGATTTGAAATCATCATATTAAAAAATAAATGGTATACAATATTTTCCCAAGGATCATATATTTTATATTTCTTTTTTCCCAGAGAGGCCTGCTAGTCTCATGCAACATTCATGCCCTATGATTGTATAACTATTTACAAAGTTATACACAATGTACCCAGTGGGACATTGTTTGTTCATAACTGGTAGTTAAAGGGTTAAATAATGAGAATAAATTAAAGTAATTATAAAGTCAATCATTATAGTTATACAATTAACGAATAAGAGAAAAAAATAAACGAACAGAATAACTACTTACTTAGAAAATAAAATAAATAACTGACTACCATTAATTAATGATTTGAGAAAAAGAAAGATAAAATAATCAAAATATATAATAATGATAATAATAAAAATAAACAAATAAAGAGTAGCAAGATGTATTGTATGAATGAAAAGCAATTTTATACTGGGACACCTAGTCCCATAATAATAATTACAATGAACAGTTGAGTGCTAACCGTCTGGTATAAAAAAGTGTTATTACTAGTAACAAAATAAAAAAAATTATATTAACATAAAAATTAAAA
>NW_027106342.1:37260-40042 GCF_000696795.3 Halyomorpha halys | reverse complement strand
AAGTAGTCAATTAAATCACAAACTTCTACTAGTATCAAGGGGAGAATTCATTAGCTGTTTCCTTTAAAAAAAACTCGTTTATAATTCTCTACCCAAATCCATCCGTAAAACCTCTTCACTAATGGTATTTAAATATAAATTATTTCTCCTACTCCCATTTGTCAAATTACGATTTTTAAAAAACATTTTTTTATGACAATAATAAAAAGACTTTATTCACAACATACATTATTAGTATAATCATTGTTGAAGATTGCAATGCTAGAAAGGTAGCTGTGCAATCAAGAAATTGTGAATAGAAGGATCGAATTACGGATTAATTAATTACATGGAACATATAAAATACTAAAGGTTATTTAGAGTTCTACAAAGTAAATTTGATTAACAATTAAACGTTTATATAGAAAAGTTTTTCATTATTTAAAACTAAGTTACTAAGTTTTCTCCATTATAAAGGAATAAATTCTAAAAGTTTTAATATGAGTTGGAAGAGTGGAAATTTGGTTTTCTAACCGTTATAGTAACATTAGAATTGGATAAAATTGTGAGTAGTTACAAATTTTTCTGGTGAACACAGCACAACTGTGTTTCAAGTGTCCGGAAAGGCGCTACAAACAAATCTGACTTGATTTTTCCTTAGTTTAGAGCGTTTGTCAAGTAAGTGTTGTAGCAATCGGAATCTACGAGCAGTTTCTTGTCGTTTCAGTCTTGTGCGTGGATTCCAAGTAAGTCTCTTGTCACGATGGAGTCCTAAGTATCGAATCTGTTCAACGGGCGTTAGTGGAGTATTTAGAAAGGATACTGTAGGACAGGAGGGTAGAGGTTCACGACGGAAAGTAAAGGTAATTTGATGGGATTTGTCAGGATTTATTTTGATTCTCCAGTTTTGACACCATTCTTCAATAGATGTTATGTGAGTCTGTAGTGTTAGTGATTCATTAGTTTGGTCGTTGTTTACAGAGAGTATACATGTGTCATCAGTGTATGTTGTTAGGACTGTGTTAGGGTGGGTTACCTAAGATACTACCTTGAGGAACACCGGCAGACTGAGAAAAGAGAGATGAGTAGGCTAGGTTATGATTTACTTTAAAGGTTCTATCAGTGAGGTAGGAGCGGATTATAACGAAATATGTAGGGGGTAGGAATTGACGACGTTTATAGATCAGACCTGGATGCCAGACTCGATCAAAAGCTTGTTCAACATCGAGGAAGACTCCCGTGCAGTACATACCGCGCTCCAATGTGGAAAATATGACCACTCAATGACTCTGTTTTATGGTAGAATGAGATGTTCTAAATCCAAACTGGTGGTCAGGAATAACAAGATATGAGTCAAGGATTGAATAGAGGCGTTTTAATAAGAGTTTTTCTAGGATTTTTCCCATAATGAGCAGGAGTGAAATAGGACGGTAGGAAGATGGATATTCAAGTGGCTTGGAGGGTTTTGGGAAACATTTTTACTATAGACATTTTCCAAGGGTCAGGGAAATAGGTAAATCGGAGTGTAGCATTATAGATATGAAGACAATTTTAAAGCGGAATTTGATAGCTCCTCCTATAGAACTGGCACTGATCAGGATCCGACAGTAGACGAAGTTATATCCGAAAACATCAGACATGTAAAAATTACAATGCTGATATCTTGTAAAAAAGGAAGACTGAAGAAAATAAGTCAGTACCATCTATGAGGCACAAAATCCTCAATCTTTATCACCCAATAGATTTTATCTTTATCTCTTTTCCATTTAAATAGTAGGTTAAAATCATTTCACAAAACATAATAGAGTGAGATTTAGGCAGTAAGAAAGAAAAATGTGCTAGGAGTAAACTTTTTACTTAAACTTGGCTTAAGAGACCTAACAAGTAAGTACAAGAGGAAAGCGGGGGAAGGGGAGGAGAGAGGGAGACGGCTTTGAACGATACATGGGATTTCGTTATTCTATCACAAACAGGGCAAAAAGGAAAAATAACACTGCTTTAAAAAGGTGTAACCTTTTAGGGAAAATACGTACTTGAGATGCTCCGGTTAGGGCCGCCTGCTGTGGAGGGAGTTGTGTAAGGTATTCTACCTTAGCAAAATCTTTATTTCAACGACCCCCGCTCGAATGCGGAGGGGGGTAGACTTTTATTTCGTGGCAGTCCCACGAAACAAAAACTAGAACCCCAACCACGGTTAGAATAGGGTGGTAACCTGTAAATAACTAGGCAGGTAAGTAAAAACAAAACAAAAAAAGAGCTACCTCGGTAGCAATACCATAACTACAGAAACGTATATTCGTCGGAGAAGACTCTTCCTCACTTAATGTAACTATGAAGGAAAATACGCCATTGATGTAACTAATGGATTCAGCAAACTCATTCAGTTATCTTAAAATGCCTGTGGGTAAAAGAAGGCTATTGTCACCTGTAGATATATTATATATTTGAAAATAAATAAAGTAAATTTTGGAGAGTGAGAAGAAAAAAAAGTTTTGGTTTAGACTGTACGTTTTCCTTTTTCTAAGAACACTTTCTTTGTAAATAAAAATCGAAAATCCATTCCATTGAATGGTATATATATATGATGTAAAGTTATTAGTCTATCCAATAGTTGTAGAAAGTTATACGTCAGCCAATGCTGGAAGAGTCACATCAATTTAAATATTAGGATATTATTCAAGATGAAAATTGTAGGATTTTCCCTAATTTTTTTTTATAGATTTATTTATTGATAGATATTACAATCTGCCACACAGTTGTGGGCAATAGGTAATATTGATGAATGATCTCATACATACTAAAA
>NW_027106342.1:12548-36861 GCF_000696795.3 Halyomorpha halys | reverse complement strand
CACTGGTAATGAGTGGAGAATCTGACCATTTTTCCCTAATTGATTCACTATTTTCCTTGTTGATTTTATTTAACATTTTAAATGCTATAATACGATTTTTAGTCATAGATGATTTATAATGCCTTTTTATTAATTTTATTTTCATTCGACCCTGATGATATATTTTTATTGATACTTATTAATATTTTGTTCGCAATTCTTTAATGTAATTTTTATTTTTCAGAGGGAAATTTGGCACTGTTTACAAGTGTCGGGAAAAAGGAACTAACCTTGTACTTGCTGCGAAATTCGTTGGAATCGCAAGGCGGCAAGACAGGCGCAATGTTGAGAGAGAAGTTGAAATCATGCGCACCCTACAACATCCACGTTTGATACAGCTGTATGACGCATTCGAGACAGACAACGTTATGTGCGTTGTTCTAGAACTGTGAGTACTCCAAACTTGAACTATGCAACTATGTGAAATAGCTATCTTATATAAAAGAAAATCTTCATAACCTCAACCTTATTATTAGAGATCGTAAAAACGATTAGTGTTGTGTCACTAATTCTCAAATGGTCCGTTCTGGTTTTGTCATCATACCAACAAAGCTGCTGTTTAAGTTATGAAATGGTTATACGTGATGAAATTAATACAGAATATTATTGAACAATCATCAGTATTTACGTAGACAGTAGTACGTCCTATGGCTTGGTATTACTATCCTGTTTTTCTCCTTGTTATGATTCCTCCTTAGTTTAAACTTTCTCTAAAATTATGCATTGTAACTCCTAGATTGTTTAATACTGTCCTGTAAATTAATTGTAATTATGTATCCCTTAACTCCTTTTTTATATTGTAACCACTAGGATATTTTAACGATTACACCGTTTCTGTATTCAGAGTCTAAATCGCTGGTATATTATCAGAATATAAACTAAATAAAAATATCTATTTTATTAACATTATTTTAATGTCATTTTCTATTATATATTCATCAATGTCTGAAATAATTTTTCATTGCATTTTTACATTTCATTATCAATAAAGTAAGGTTCTAGGATCATATATCAGAATAAATATGGTCATAATATCTTTATTTAGAAATTTTTAAATCTATTAACACGGAAAATTAAATTTCCCACTTTATATCCTATATCTTATATCCTACATTTTGTAAACTTTATATTAAAAAAAAAAAACTTGAGGAGTTTAAGGAGTGCTTATAGCTGTGTTTCATCAAAGTTGTGATCTTAAATATATAGGTCAGACATAGTGGTGAATAAATAATAATAAAGTGCCCCAAATATATTGTTAGTATGTGATAAAGGAATATTTGTAATATCATTTCCTTTGAATTTCTTATTACAAGCATTGCTATATCTTCATTCAGAGAGGAGTAATCTGATTATTATTATGAAACGAATTTCGAGGAAACCAACTTGTTCACAAGTCAACAAATGCGTTTGTTTGTCAAAATACTACTATTATTTAATTTTTTTTAAACAATTGTAATTTCTAAAATATTTCCTCAATGTAAGCAGAGGTTTTTAAATTTGATATGAAAAAAATAAAATTCAGATTTTTGCCCATCGCTGATTAAACTCTGAACCACTTCTTCTGGATTCAACATGTAGTCAAATATTTTTATTTAATATTGGATTTTATGTAATTGTATTAATTAGTTTTCGTTAGTTTACTGTATTAATTTTCTAATCATTGGGATATAGGAAAATATAATATCAAGGGTATATCCTTAACCTTGATGTACAGCACTTTAATTCAGAATTTCTAAAGTAAATGTCCTAGCACCCGACCTACTCCATATCGCCCTTAATAATCTTACTTTCTGTAGAAATATTTTTCATGATAAATTATTTGATAGCCTCTACCTCACCTTTAATCCTTAAAATTTCTGAAACGTATCTACTTTCACTTCTCACCATCCTCTTATATATATATATATATATATAAGTTAAGTATCGGCGAAAGTCAAATGTAAAAAAAAGAGAAGAAGGAATAAGATGTAACACGTTTGAACTGCTGTAACATACTATCCTTTATTGGGTTCCGCACATCTTTATATATACACATGATCAGCTGATCTACTCAGTCAGCTGACATCGAAGTACCAGCTGACTGTAACTTATATATATATATATATATATATATATACCCGTCTTTTAAACTCTGTTGAAACGTTACAATACTTAAGATTCGGAACTTATTGTTTGTACCAATAGAAAATAATATTAAGATTTAATTACCACAAATTACCCCTCAGTCAATAATTGCTCATCGAAACATCTAAGAAAAAATAAATTAAACAATAATGATATCTATGTTTTATTCACCCTAGTCTTAGACCATTAAACATGCCGTATAAATACAGCTTAGAATCGTTATGAGACTGAAACAATTTATACATTATATATTCCAATACTTATTTGAAAATAAGGAAACTGTATTTATAGCATTATTGGGGTCAGGGTCTTTTTGCAATTGGAATTTTAATATCTTTCTCAATGAATCTACCGGATTCCAAACTATAATGGTTTTCTGAATTGTGGACGAGGAAAGTTTGTTGTATTAAAGGAAGTGATACAAAAAACTTCTAATGTAAACAAACTTGACAAAAAACTTCAAATGTAAACAAACTTGACAAAAAACTTCAAATGTAAACAAACTTGACTCGATTAACTTCGATTGATCAATTCGATTTCGTTTATACTGTAAATTAAGTTTAAAAATAAAATTTATATGTCCTAATTCAATCACAATCACTTCAGAATGCATAGAAACTGAAAAAATAAATAAATAAACGCGAAACAAAATCACTTCATCAAAATGATTTCAATAGCCAAGCATTTGCAGAAACAAATGTAGAAAAAGTTGCAAAAGATAGCCAGTTGCTGTTACAGATAATCTTCCTTTCTGATCCTATTTCAAGGTCAGAATAGAATAATTTATATGTATATCTATTTGTAATTGTAATAATTAATATATCTATTCGTGACCAAAACTTGTTGAGAAAAACGATGTGTTGATGGGTCTTGAGATGTTGGGGATCCCGTCTACGGTCTTTAAATAAGAAAGATGAGCGGGTCAGGTTTTAGAAAACGTTGATGGTCCGATCAAGAGACGATGGTTGATATTATTACAATGGGAAAGAAAAGATATATTACACAATTAATTTTTTTTTAAAATATCCTTACAAAGGATAAATAAGAATAGTAAAAAAAAAAACTCAGAATGATGATAAAGAAAAATCATGACCTAAATTGGTTTCGAGTTCAAAGCCTTACTCCTTCACATATTTGCATTCCGCTCATTATGTTCAGAGCTCACAATACATTACAATCTACGAAGTACAAATAAGTTTCCCTATATGTATTCTAGTGGTTTTATAGTGTTACGAAAGAATACCCCCTGCGAGGAAGTAATAACTTGGCACACCGAACCGCAGCCTGCCCCAACCCAGGACCAAGGAGAAGGGAGCAACACCTCTAAAAGAAACCTGAGTCCAGCTAGCCCCGGCTGGTAGTACCCGCAAAGCCTAGATCTACACATTTGCCACTTGTCGCAAATCCAAAATACCTGCAAATGCCTAATGAACAAAGAAAAAAACAAACATCTATATCAACATGGTTATGTGTTCATGAAAGCCAAACATGGCGGACCTCGAACATTTGTTGACTATAACTTTCGATTTAAGCTATTTTTATAATAAAGTGAAGAGAGGTGATGAAAACGTAAATATTAGCAAAGAGAATGGTAGATGATAAATATCCATAGGTATGAGATAACTTTTATTAAATTCAACTTTCGTTCTACTATTTTAATAAAATACTTATTAATTTAATTGCTTAGGCATAAAATGTTCCTTTATATGTATATTTAAGGAAAAATAAACTGTTAAAGTTAATCGACTGGATTTGAAATAATGAATTTACACTCAATTGATAGAATTATAAAATACACAATCATAATTGTAGTTCATTACTGATTCGTTGGGAAAATTCTTTAATTTATTAAAACATGGAGAGCACGAATATTTATCTGTTGACAGTTTTAAAATAGTACTAACCGAGCACAAACATGTGGATGCAGCACAAGCGTGTCTAAATGTCACAAATTGAGTCTTATTTGTACCAACCAATCCAAATAACACATCAACACACTTGCGCATGCACGAA
Organism: Halyomorpha halys; assembly: GCF_000696795.3. Classification (NCBI taxonomy): domain Eukaryota; kingdom Metazoa; phylum Arthropoda; class Insecta; order Hemiptera; family Pentatomidae; genus Halyomorpha; species Halyomorpha halys. The sequence goes on along the minus strand of NW_027106342.1, from coordinate 32,685 downwards.
TTTGTTAAGCGTATAGTATCACATTTAGGATCCTTGTCTAGGGGTAACTGAATCGAGCAAGAGGCTCGGGCGGACCTCCTAGCGGTGGGCCTCGCATCGCCAATATTGGAAAAATGGCCGACAAAAGGCCTCGGACTTTTGAAATAGCTAGTGTACACCTTTACTAGGCCCACAACCATACTCCCGTCAAAGTTGCGACCGCGGCTGTGGAACAAAAATGTTATGAAACTCTTAATCGAAAAAAGGAGCAATGCCCGAATTATGACATAATGCAATGTTGGACCGAGAAGGCTACTTCTTCCCAACTATTGGGCCCCATAGTCTCCAAAAAAGATACTGATAGTAGATAAAAGCGCATTGGATCGGCTGTTTCCAGAGACATTAGAATCGGAAGCATATTCTTTCCACATCAAGAAATACAGAACGGAACCAGGAGATCCCCAGACGGATAAAAATGAAATTGACCATTTCCTGATATAATTAAGGAACTGGCAAAATGTTTTAAGGTTTGTTAATATAATGAGCAAACATCGATTGTGACCCCCACTTAGTAGTAGCACACCTAAGGTACCATTTACTCAAACCAAAGGTAGAGGGATGATCATTAAGGCAGTAGCATTAATACAAAAAAATTAAATATGTACCGCTACAACCCATAAATTGGGTGCATTACTTTGTAAAGAAGTACTGTTACTAGACCAACGATTGTGCAAGGAGGTGATTTAGTCAGAATCACTTAATGTGGCTGGATGGACCCACGCCGGATCCTTAGGGTTTGTTGCATAGTGCCTTACTAATCACCTACCTACTCTCAAGACAGCGGTATTGTCTAAACTAATTCTCCCTAATTCCAGTCTCAGAACTTGGCATAGATGACAACTGGAATGCGATCTGTAGCGCAATGACAATTAATGCTTTTGAACCTCTTCCTACAGGAACCTCTCCACTCCTAACACCGTCACCTATGTCATTTATTTCATTCCCCAACAGTACTTTTCATTTCTCTATTACGAACCCGAATAATAAAATATGAATGAACGAACTCACGACTCCAGAACTAAATTTTGCGAGTAATTTATTTTGAGAATAAATTACGTAATCGACAGTACTAAGAGCCATTTAGTCATTGTATAACCAGCAATTACTGTATGTGAAAAAAAATCAAACCACTCCGTCAAAAGTTGAGACTATCAATATGTTTTTTTAAATAGTGATGTATAATCTTGAATTCGAATGAAAATATTCAAATCCAAATTATGGGATATCCAAACTACAGTGACAATTTTCCTTTAATTTGGCTCTATAGTCACAAGTCACCACTGGATGATCCTCGAAATTCGACAAACCATTTTCTTTTTTAGGTTATACATAATGTTTCGGAAACTATTCTCTATTTACCGATATAATTAATAGTCAATTTAATATTAAACCTAGTGTAATATGCAGTGTTTTTTATTTTGCAAAATGTCATTTAAGCTGGGATACCACATAAGTCGGGAAACAATTTAAAAAAATGAAAATATCAACACATCTTCCTAAAGAGATCCTGAAAGAATTTCGAAAGTAAGTAGAATTATACTCTACAAAACGATGGTTGATATAAGATATCCATATAATGATACTTAATTTCATTTTATTTTTATTTGATTTTATATTTATGTTTTATTTTTTAATAATATACAAATATTTTAGTACTGTTTTTTTTTTCACACTTACAAGGTATTACAGCTTAAGTTATGAAAAGTTAATAATCTTATTATTACACATTTGTGTTCGTTTTATATTAACCTCTTCTTAACGGAAAGTTCTATATAACGGACGGACAACTATCTTCCCCGTGGGTGTCATTTGTATAGAAATTTCACTGTAATTTCAAGGCAATAGAAAACCCTAACAATTTCGTTTGTTGTAGGGAAAAAATCGATAGTAGTTAAAGAATTTATTGAGCTGTAAATGTATAAAAATTATATTCTTAATTGTTATCAGTAATTATATAAGTCTTAATTTAATGTTTAGGTTTACTATCGGAAAATGTATTTATATGTTGCTTAGGCTTTTGGGGTCAATACTAGGCCGGGAATACTTTTTCTAGACCACTGGTTGTGCAAGGAGATGATTTATTCAAATATGCTCAACCGCCGTATAATCCCTCAATGAGAGGAACCCACTTTTTAAAGGCTGAGTGTGTTCCAGGAGAATCCCTCGATCCTTGTGATTGTTTATATAACACTATAAATCATTACTAATCTTGGTCCGAGTCGAACCCAGGCAAAGAGCACTGGTGCTTATATGGCAAACTTTTTTGTTATTCAGTTGTTTATTATAGCCAATTATATTTGTATAGATTACCTCATAGAAAAAAAATAAAACAAATCTATTATACGATATTTTAATATTACGTTTATTAAAAAAAAAATCTTTCGATCGACAAGAGAATGCACACTAGGAGCTTCGAATTTTAATTTCTCATTCTAGTTTTATTCAATAATATAAGATTAGATTAATAATTATTTCAATCAATTAATTAAACATCTTATAATACCAGAATCTTTCAAGTCAGATATTATAATTATTAATTAAGATAGTTTTTTGCCTGTTTATTTATTTTCAATGAAAATAAAAACTAGCTGAGAAGTTTTGACAATGTTAAAAAAAAAGGAGTTTTATTTATTTGTAATGTGTCAATTATAATAACTACATGAATATATTAATTTTCACTATAGATTTATTACGTAATAATTCCGTCAGGGCACTAACGAAAGTCCCATAAAAGAGTATGTCATTGGTGGATAGCGAAATTCCTTACTCCCATTGATCATTGGGAAGTGTTACCTTGAAGCCAGCTGGCTCAACGCCGAGCTAAGTCAGTTTTGTTGTCATTTTATCCTCACACAGATCAAGAGCCCTGACTCATGTTAAAAATAAGAAAACACTTTTCAGAATAACGAACTATTTTTTTTTCTATTGTACAGCTTAAGGCACTTTAACCGACATGTACCAGAAACTAATATTAATTTATCGAAATCCCTTAAATGTATAAATAAGAAACAGTTAACCATTTTATAATAAAAGTTTGTATTAGCTTAGATATATCCATTCACCTATACTCTGTGTAGCCGTTAATTCTGGTTCCATCGCACAAACTTACTGTCCTAAATTCCGTTGCGAATATTCCCAAATCCATTACTTTATTCTGATTGAATGTATTAAATAATAATAAAATCACAAAACAAAATAAAATGGATATAAATTAACATGTAGTAAAAATAATTCCTGAAGACTTCAATAAAAGGAAATTAAATATGAAATGTCCCATTTAAAATTTAATTTTCTTAAAACAATAAAACCATGCATTAATGAACCGTTCGGCATTTTTTTCATTATAAATATTTTTATGGTTCTATATTAAAATTTTAATAATTTAGAAATTTTGAACCACGTAAAAAATAAGTTTCGAATAGATGTAGGTGAGGAATAGAACGGATTTTCGAGGAAGATTTTTTAGAATATGGGATGTAATTAGGTCATAACCGGGAGCTTTGCGGGTAGGTAACTTCTGAATGATGTTGGATATTTCTGAAGGATGAAATGCTTTAGGAGGAAGGGTCATTTGGAGTGGAATGTTTAATTCTTCTTCAATGTATTCGATGTGGGTTGGATTAAGAATGTCATGGTGTGGGTCAAATGTTTTTGAAAGGTGCAGACCGAATACCTGAGTTTTTTCATCGTCCGATTTAGTCCATGTTTGTGATTCAGTAAGAAGAGGGTGATTAAAATTTTTGAAGTTAAGGAGCTTCTTAGTGGCCGTCCATAAAGATTTGTCAGTAGTCATAAGGTTTTGAGTTAAGTTCGTTAAATTTTGTATTTTCAATTTTTTAAGTTCTGTTTTGAGTTTGTTTGTTAATGTAGTATAATATGTTTTATCTGTGGGGTATCTAGTCCTGTGCCACTTCGCTCTTGCTCTGCGTTTTTCCTTTAATAAGTTGCGAATGTGCTGTGGCAAGTTAGTACGCATAGTATTAATAATTTTACTGGTCATCGTGTTGTCGTGTATGCAAATTCTTATAGAGTCTGTGAAGTTTTTTATTGCTTCGTCAATGTCATGTTTAGTTTTGAGTGGAGTTTTTAAGTCCAGTTTGTTTTCCAAATCATTACGAAATTTGTCCCAGTCAACTCGATAATATTATTAAATAAATAACCTACCGAAAACCGGGTAAAAAAAATATATATATATAAATGTATGTATATAAAACTACCCTTGTGTTTTTATTGGTCATGCCGGCCCCCGATACAATTAAATATTTAATGTTTTAAGAATTGTTTTTACTTTCAAAAGTATAAATATAAACTTCAAGGTTGAATGTTAATTTTATTAAATACTTTAATATTCATATTCTTGTCATTTTATTTTAGCATAGAGGGTGGAGAACTGTTTGAAAGAGTGATAGATGATGATTTCATTCTAACAGAAAAGGCTTGCACTGTTTTCATGCGACAGATTTGTGAAGGAGTCAATTTTATCCATCAGAATAATATAATACATCTAGACCTTAAGGTAAGGTACAAATCAAAAATATTTATAAGATAATAATTTAATTAAGATTACTATTTATTGCTATATAATTTTGATAAAAAGAACAAATATGAATATATGAATTCATTATATAATTCCTTGTTATTCGTATATTAATACGATTATACTAGTGAATTCATTAATAAAAAATTTACCTAATTAGGTGAGTATTATATTAAATTTTCATCAAATGATGATGGGCTTGTAGAACATAACGTTACGAAAGAAACTAAATCTATCAGTTATTTGCGTATGGTATCTGTTGTCTGGTATTAGCTGTACATAGCTAACTATAAAAATGTATTAAGTATCATAGTTTTATTTATATATTTACTTTAATTTCTTCTCGGTAATAACCATCACATTGAAATATGAATAAATAAGTTGTCAAATAAATTACTATATTTAATATTGCATTTTTTTTATAAGAACAATTAATTAACATTTAAATATAGGAATATCGTTTTATAAGTTTGAAATTGAGTGATACTGAACTTATTATTTTTTTTTTTTTTTTTTTTTTTTTTTAGCCAGAAAACATTCTGTGTCTCACAAAAACAGGAAATAGGATTAAAATCATCGACTTTGGTTTGGCCAGAAAATATGAACCTGATAAGAAACTGCAAGTACTTTTTGGTACACCAGAATTTGTTGCCCCTGAAGTAGTAAACTTCGACCAAATATCGTGCGCAACTGATATGTGGTCTGTTGGCGTCATCTGCTATGTTTTGTAAGATCATTAAATATATATATATATAAAATTGCTTATATAATATACACCTGCTAATAGATGTATTTCGTACATTTAATTTTATTCATTACATAGATAAATCTTAGATGAAACATAAAAGTTTTAAAAAACTATTATAAGTTATTTTTGATTTAGTAATGTAATTGAAGACATTCAATGAATGGGTAATGGCTAAGGTGTTATGATTCAGTTACTTTTTGTACTTATTCTACCATTTATTACATAAAAAATATTTGATTAATGGCATCACTTTATGAAACTGTAATAATTTACGAATAATATGGAAAATATAACTTTTTAATTTCACATAACACCGCCAAAAATTTCGAATTCGAGTCCTCAATGGACATGTACGTTTTGAGGTTCTCTTGGTCCAAATAACCAAGTATCGCAAAATGATCCTGTGTGTGCGTGCGTGAATTGAATAGCTAAAAAAAATGTATGAAAGTGAAATTAAATACTTAAGGCAGATATATGCATGGAATTTTATAATCACATTTTCGCTAGAATTGTTTTTTATTAATACTTTTTATTTATTGATAGATATCACAATCTGCCGCACAGTTGTGGGCAATAGGTAATAGAGATGAATGATCACATTCATACTAAAATAAGAATAAAAATAAATAAATTTAAAAAAATCTCTTTTAAGATATATATACAAACAGAAGGATAAACAAAATGAACTTCGCTAGAATTGATTTACCAGAAGTACCACTTTGTATAATAGATTTTACACTTTATTTAACATTATCTTGAATACGGCTCTTATGATTTTTATTAAACCCGAAATATCAATGTTAAATTAAACAGTCTTTAGCAGCAGCTAGGTATCACCCTTACTTAAATAGTCTGACAGGGATTAAATGCAAAATTTTCCCTAACGGATTAACTCCCATTATCAGTCGTAATATAAAATATGAAATAATTTCCTGATTCAATTAAAAAGAAAAGAGGAAAAATGTTTTCCCTAATTGAAAACTAATTTCGCGAAATAAGAGAAATAATAGAGATATATAATAAACCGTAGGAAAGTCAAAGACTTTAGATAAAATAATGTAACATATAAAGTCGAACTTATTAGGTAATTGAGAATGGAAAAAAACGCATAAATAACTTGAATTTATAAATGGAGACTCTCCGGGAACCAGAAAGCCAAAAAATTGGTGACACTCGCCTATCACCAAGGCAAGACAAATCATATGGGACTTGAAATGAAACTCTACAGGCGCTGCGGCAGCGATATTTTTTGGTGGGGAGGGAATGAAGTGTACTATACAAGACACCATAGGTAATTTTGAAGTATACCTAAGCCCTAAATATGACTGGCACCCACCACAGGCAATCCAGGAGGAGACGCCCACTGCAGAAGCACCACTTAGTGATCTTCAAGCGGATTCGTTTTCGTGGAAGGGATACAAGTGGGTTACAGTGATAGACGTATTTAGCAAACTAGCTATGGCGTACCCAGTGAAAAGAGGGCAGCAGAAGTTGTGATAAGAGCCCTAGGCACTTGGTTCCAGTTTTATGGCGTACCGGATAGAATCTCGTCAGACAGTGAAAGAAAGTTTTATTGTATCTTTTACTGCTATTGCATTTTAATTATACAGATTTTCCAGATGAGCAATCCCTTTCCTCAGTAGCTGTTTCAATAATATCATACGCACCCCATAATGGCCAGATCGCAGCGTCTCAAGATAGCCTTTAATTGCTTCCGTTAGACGAACATATAGTTGCTTTCACGGACCATGTTTGATGTCAGGAGAAGAGCCCCTGTCCCGCTGATAGTGCCCGGCCAACGACTCGGCTTACCTAGCGGGTCTCATGCGGCGGTCCCTGTCATGCAGGTGAACGGCCGAGGTCTTCTTGGTAGCTGCCTTGGTGAGTTTCCAGGATTTACCGTAGTCACTGTGCGAGGCTCTCAGGCGATCATGCCACAGTCTTCCACTGACGTAGAAGATTCTAGATCTGGGTAGTGATCGCATTGAGGGTCTTCTTCACCGCTGGATCTCTGGAGCGGTAATGCCGGTTCTTCAGATTCCGCCAGCTGGCAATGAGTGGCATGATGTGGGGTGGGGGTCTCTGGAGGTAGGAAGATCGTGGGTGGTATGTGGGGATGGCTTGGCGCGCAGATGACATGACTGCTGACATGAAGTGGTCGATGTATTTGTCTATTTCCTCCACAGAGCGCAGCGATGGTGCATCATTCAGCCTATTGCAAACCTCGTCTTTGAACTGGCTCCAGCTAGTCTCATGGTAGTTGAATTTCTCAGACGTCGGCTCAGAGTTTCTCCCGTTCACTTCATAGGTAACCGGGCGGTGATCCGACGAGTTGAAATCAGCAAAGGAGTAGCCTGTGATACGATATGGATGCCTAGTCAACAGGAAGTCTATTGTTAAGAAGATGCCTTTCCCAAAATGGTGGTAAGTATAGGTCCCAGAGTGAACTACCGTGAAGGCTGTTTTCATCATTTGTCTCCCCGCCAGGTTCGCTGAGGTGTTATCCCATAGTCTGTGTCTGGCGTTGAAGTCTTCCACCAGCCTGGGGTTCATCTTCGCTCCACAGGTGTCTAAGGGCTGCCACAGTTCTATTACCGACCCTCTAGGATGCCAGTAAACTCGCGTAATTTAAGTGGGTTGGTGCATCAGCACTTGGGCAGTGAGATAGCCTACCCGGGCGTCTTGGATGTTCAGAGGTGGCGGCATCTTCTTCAAGCGGGTTCCATGGTGGACAGCTATGAGAACACCACCGTGTGGATCGTAGAGGTTCGTTGTCCCCCCTGATATAAGGTGGTCGCCCCTGTATCCTTGTGTCGGTGAGTACGACTACTGTAGGTTCAGTGAGCGCTAGGAGCGCCACCACCTTTTCTTGTTTTGGAGTAACACCACAGCAGTTATAGTTGAGGACCCTCGATGAATTCATGGCGAATTTCGTCCCCTGATTTCCTTGATCATATCGGACATGAACTTCTGTATGTTTCTCATAATCTGGGAACTCAGTTCGCTGAACATAGGTTCATTTGGGTCATCACATTCATAATAAGTAGCTGTGAGTCGAATGAGCTTATGGTGGTGGTGGTAGGGGTTGCTGAGCAATAAGAGTTCGGGTTCGGGAGATGCTGGAGAATCCACTATGGCCTCTGGCGCAGGTGCTGCTGTCGACGGTTGGTGAAATGACGAATAAGCCGTTCCTGCAGCTTATTGGTCCTAGATCTACTAGTTGCGGTGGCGGAGGGTTGGGTGCGAACTGCTGCTGGCAGTTTCGTATTGGCTGCTGATCTTTGCTCCTTCCTTGCTTCCATGAGCTCCACTATGTTCTGTCGTGTTGTGCACCCACGGTAGGACGTCATATGCCCTTCCCCAGTTGGAACACATTGGAGTCACCCACCCTAGGGCAGGCACCGATGATGAAATACCGGACACCGACAACAGGGTTGACACATCCGAAGACGAAGAATCAAGTAAGTAGACCCACGGAAATAAAAGAGTTAAATGAGATGGTTAACGACAAACGCCGCCAGATCATCTGGAAAACCGAGACTTCAGGGTTAATGAAAATGGAGAACGGAAAATACGGCAGCTGTAGTATTACAACGATCTGGTCCTCACCAAGTGTCAAAAAAGACCAGATTTACAGAGCATTGGAAGATGTATCGAAAGAGGAACAGATTCACCACTTGTATATTGGCAATGCAGTTCTTTGGGTCAAGGTTCAGCGTCTCTGGCGGTCATAGTGAACAGTAAGCGAGGAAAGAAGAATAAAAACGAAAATTTGCCGCAGTGGGAGGTATCAGAGCCTAATTTCATTATTCCCGATAAATTTTACACCTTGGCTACTCAACCCACCGAACCAGAGACTTCGGAATCCGAGACTTCTACAAAGGAATCTCCACAAAGCTCGCCTGATTGTTTCCAGGCAACACCAGATACCTAAATAGTACCAGCAGGTACGGACGTACCTAAATAAAATTCAAGTCCAAAAATACCTAATTCGGAAAACCGCGGTGGGGGTGGGGGGAGGTCTAGATCGCTGTCCGCGATACAGTTATGAAAGAGCTTAAGCTCTTAAAGATCGAGCACTATATATATGCCCCTCGCAGGGCCAAAACCCAAAATAGATATGTCATCAAGAACCTAGACATCTCAATGCCGATAGAAGATGTCAAGACCACCTTTAATGACTTGGACCCCATCGATATCAGGAGGCTCGAAAAATCGAACAAGGATAAGAAGAAAAACCCTCTCTCCCATATTGTAATCACGGTGCCAGTGTAATTCCCTTAAAAGATATAGAAAAAGTAAGGCACGTCGACCACAGGCACTGTTGACTGCTCATCCTTTTATTCAAAGAAAAGAAAATAGCCTGCCTCAATGTTATCTATGCCAGCAGTACGAGCACACCAAGAACTACTGCGGATACGCGGAGGCATGCGTGCGTTGTGGGTCGATTTCCCATTTCGTATTCCTGCGATTACACCGCCTCGAGAGTGCATTCGCTTGCATGCGTCATGATGATAAATTACTTCTTGAAATCGGGGAATACCAGTACCGGTTCCTTCTGTTGCCTCTCTATACACTTCTGGACGTTGTTTTCCATCTTAGATGTTATCTTAATTGTATTCCCTTTCTTCAGTTGATTTTTAAGGGGTACAAGATATTCCGCTATGTCCTGAACGAACCTTCGGAAGTAGTTGAGCGCTCCTAGCAATCTTCGCCCTCTTTTTACGTCTTTGGGTACCGCCATCTTTTGCAGGACCAACACCTTGTGTATGTCTGGTCTCACGCCGTCTTTGGAAATAGTGTGCCCCAAAAAATTAATCCAGTTCTGTCCCAACACCGACTTCTCTTTGGATAACTTTAGGCCAAATTCCCTCATACGCTGGAACACACTCCTTAGATGGTCCACATGGTCCTCATCCAATTTGCTGAACACCAGTAAGTCATCCATGTATACCTGGCAAACTGTTTCATCTAGTTCTCTCTGGAACTCATCCATCAGCCTCTGGAAAGTCACGGGTGCATTCTTAAGACCAAATGGCATCTTTGTAAATTCATAATGACCACGTTAGAAGGTGAAAACGGTCTTATGCTGGTCCCTGGGATGCATCTTAATTTGATGGTACCCAGCATTTAAGTCGAGCTTGCTGAAAATTTTCGCAATCTCCGCCCAATCTATCCAAAATGTCCTCGAATCTCGGGATCGGGTACTTCTCATCTACTGTGTTCTCGTTCAGTCTGCAGTTGTCTGTCGAGGACAATGCGGACCTCTGGCGTACTCTTCTTTTGTACCGCCCACAAAAGACTATTATATGGCGAGGTGCTATCTATAATCATCTTCTGCCTTCTCAGGTTCTCTATCTCTTCTCTGATGTGCTGTCGAAGAGCTCGAGGATACCGCCTTTCCTTTACATAAGTTACCCAATCTTGCTTCAGTGGAATCTCATGAACTGTTTTCCCAGTAGCACCCAGCTTGTCTACCCCCCCTTAAAAAAATATCGTCGAATTCATCAGAAATTCCAGCTTCCCAATTCTTCCCCTGCATCAGGCCCAACCTCTTTCTCCTGACCCTCGGAATTCTCCGGCAACTACATTACTTTCCTCCGATTTTTATTACCCATTGCTCCATTTTGTTCTTTATACGCGCTCCCACTTTATCCAATAGGTCGCACCCTATAATTACTTGATAGTCCTGAGGCATCTTTCCCATCACATGAACCATTACTTGTTTCCGTTTAGCACCCCACTTAATTAAGCCCATTACCGCTTCCCCCTCAGTGTTGCAGTGTCAACCCAGGGTAACCAATTGATAGTCACACACCTTGACTTGGAGTGTCCTTTCACCGCCGTCCAACATCTCCAATGCCGTGCAACATCGCCACACGATCGTGCTTGAGATCCCGGTCCACAAGGCAGTTTAAGGACACAAGTCTCCCTTCATTTCTCTCATTGGACTATTCATTTCAAAAGATTAAGCTTACGAAATCTTAAAGGCAATGATTCACCAGCCCATTATAATATACCTATAACCTCATTTCAATAATTCGTACTATTTCCTTTTAAAATAGAGCTTAAAACTGATGATTCAACACAAAATGTCCCTGAGATTACTTTTTATTTTAAATTACAAACTTAAATGAAAAGGGAATATAAATATTCATATGTCATGTAGTGTTTAATTATTTAAGATAATTATACCCATTTATGTTCTATCCCAAAAAAAAAATTTCAATGTGGTACAACTAGGTACTTAAACTAAATTTCAAATAAGATATACAGTAAGTAATTGAAACTAGTTTTATCTAATATTTATTATCATTTTTAGGCTTTCTGGTCTTTCACCTTTCATGGGAGAAACAGATGTGGAAACAATGGCTAATGTTACAATTGCTCGGTATGATTTTGATGATGAGTCTTTTGAAGAAATCTCTACTGATGCAAAAGACTTTATTGGCAAACTATTACTGAAAGAAAAAGAGTAAGTTATAAACAATTTGTATTTCTTATACTGATAGCATCATAAGTACTAAAATATATATGTTTTAATTATAACTAAATTTAGAGAAATCAATCATTAAATTGTTAAACATAATTGAAATATATATTTTTAGTAGAAGGATACCAAATTTTAGTTAAAATTCTTTCTTTGGAACTAGCAATCATTGTACTACTTTCTTAGCACACTATCCTCATAAACACAACATAATTTTCTATCTTGGCGAAAAAAGTAAAAGATTTTAAGAAATAATATTACCAATTAACTAAATATTTATATTCAGCTCTTGATGTTTCTAATCTAAAGAAATTTCAACTTACTCTATATCAATTAATATAACTTATAAGCTTCAAAATATATAATTCAATTACTTAATTTGAAACAGCTCGACAACATTCTGAAGCAGCCAATGATAAAAAAAAAAATCGTAAAGCCAATCTGGATTTTTATTGATCAAGTTCTAAATAGTGGAAAAATGTTAGACAATCTCAAATTTGAAGAACATTCTTTCCAACTGCAGAAGTTTTAATGAGACACTATGAATATTTTTTAGACAACTTTAATTCCGTAAAGTTTTACTTAGAAGTGAATCATTTCTTATTCTCTTCGGTCATCAGTTGTGGGAAATGTTCAATAAGCAAGATTTTATGCACCAACTACTCTTTTTTTTAGACCACTTGATTTAAAATTTAACACTTGTGTGGAAAAAGACTTGCAACATGCTTGGTAAAGATATCCATGAAATGGAATAATCTTCAACATCTTAATATAGGTGAGAATAAGATCGAAGAAAACTATATGGAAGAAAAATTGAAAATAAAGGCTAACTTAAAAATAATTTATTATTTAGTAAATAATGTATGTATCATAATAATGTGATATTACAATATTCGTCTATTTTAATTACTTCATTTCAATTTATTTTTTGTTTCTATCATATCAATGTTTTTTGCTAGCTGTTTAATTTCTTCTAAAATGACTAACAAAATATATAAGAATCATGTTTTCATTGCATATTTTAAATTTCATGAATTGTAGAGATATAATATAATATAATTGATTATAAACAACAACTATTGAAAAATGTATTGCATTAAAATAAAAACTAAACAGCTTAGGCAGCTATAAAAACTGTACATTGTTGTCAAAGACCGTTACAATTCAAACTAAAGTAATCCTTTAAACTTGGATTATATTTAATGTTACCCTCAGTGAAATATTCACTTTTTACTAACAATTTTGCATTATATAACTGCATCCATAATGACAATTACTGATCCCTCTTTTCCTGTATTTATTGGTCCCCATAGGAAATTTCATCATTCTCCTTTAATTAGGAGATTACTCAAGTAAAATACTTGTTAAAAAAACCTAATTATAGTTGAAATATGACTGAACTATCACTTATATTGACTTTAGGTTATAAAAAATAATAATTGATAAGGGTATGACTACTTAAGTCTTTTTATGATATATTTTTCACATAACGCATGATTGTCCTTGAGAAGTAACTTTTGATTGGGCTTAATTACTTTATCAGCAATATTACAAAAAATCTTCTTTCTCAGCCAATGTCCCTTATAAATAATAGCAATACATGAAAACAAATTTAATTCAGGCCAAGATAAAGTTTAAAATATATTTATATTGGAAGCAGGAATCACTAAGTGAGTTTCTGCAAATGCAACAGCTTAAAATCTTACAAACACAAATTTTTCTAGAATCAAAGTTTCAAAAACCCAATTAGGTTCCAATTCTTCCCTAGGTATATGAGACTCGATGCAAGATCCAAGTGTAGAATTGATGTCCAAACCTTGTTCACCTTAATCAGAAATCACTTTGTCATTTTCCAGAATGTTAAATAGGAAATAAGTTCCTTATATATCTCCTATCTAACTGCTAGCACCAATAGAATTTGTCTCTGTACTTAAAACCATATGTTTGAACGTATTTTGTCAGGAATGTCATTGCCTTATTGGTCCCATGGCCTATTATGGAACTTAAGCCTGCCATTGCACCATGGAAACCATGGTTTGTTGCAATTTGTGATTTGCTAATATATGCTCCCAAAAGCTATAATTATGAGTAAAATGCCAAATCACATGACCAAAGATCTTCATAATCTGTAATGTCTGCTCACCCTCCCATTCAAAAAAAAAATTATGCATTTGCATTTGGAAAGACACTGTAGTAACACTACTAATAATAAAAGAATCAAAAATAGACAAAAAAAAAATTAAAAACAGTGAAGATTATAAACTAAAAAATTAATCCTATTGATAAAATATGAACAACCATATTGACGACACTTATAACAAAAATTAAAAAAGTTGCTGCACTACGTAAAACCTTATTCCTTAAAGAATAATTAATGAACATATCTAATTCAACATAAATAAAACAAAATCCATTATAGAAACTTTATGTATTAGAGAAAATTTATCTGTACAGTAAGATGTTGGAAAAAGAGAGTTTTAAATAAGTGTCATTTAGTAAGAAGCAGATTGGATATTAATAAGGAGGGAGAGAATTTTAGCGAGTTATGGAGAAGACAGGAAAGGAGCATTAGAAAATCATTATAGTTCTCTTGGTTGGGATACAGGCTAGAAAGAAGGAATTTGGTGGACAGTTAATGAATTGAAGAAACAATGGGTGTTAAAATATGAAACAGAACATGGAATAGTGCAGAAGGAACTGAATACCAGGATAAAAAGTCAAAGTACCACCACTCTGTTTGGTTTATCCCCTTCCTTGTCACTCTTTATAATGGTAGTCATTAATTGTCAAATTTACCTTAATCGTAATGCTTTAACAATGGAATAAACAGTTAAAGTTAAAATAAATGATTTACTAACAAATTCATTACAAACAAAACAAGTAGTTGATCAAAATAATTTAATTATTATCCAGACTAATCACACATTATGGAAAAGTATAAGACAAACAAAAATGTTGGTCACAATGAAATAATGATTATTTGGTTAGGTAGTCTGTTTCATATTAGTTATAAACTTCAAATTCAGGTTAAACGGTATAAGACAGTCTCAGTTTAAGTTTTTTATTGCTTATATTACGTTTTTAATAACAATTAAAAATAGGCTCTACCCCATTCTTAAAGGTTATATTCCTCTTCAATACCATTCTCATGTCGTATACTGTATCCCTTGTTCCACTCCTAAATACAACTCATCTTACATTGATGAAACAAAAAACCATAAAAACATAACCCAACACAAATATTCTGTATCTTCCCATAACTTTACTGCTTCAAAACTGTCCAAACATTCCTTATCATTAAACCACTCATTTGATTTAGACAATACTTCCATTCTAGCCACGGTCCTTAACCATTTAAACAATTTCTATTTGAAAACATTTATATACAATTATAGTGTTTTCCTGTTAAGCATAAAACTGGCAAACAAAACCTTTCCCAAGCCTATTCCCAAATAGTAAATTTATTATACACCAATATTATTTATTTATTTTTTTTTTACAACTCCTTATTATATCACTGGCTTTCTGCCTTATTCTACTTTCATTTCACCTTTTTCTACAGTCACCTTTCATGTACAAATTATTTCCATTTTCTCGTCTTCATCATCACTTATTTAACCCAACTATATATTTCTAAAATTGTCTGACCTTTTGTTCTTTGTTTTTTTATTTCACACTTTTTATGTAATTTTATTCTTTAATTTCATTTCTTCTTTCCTTTATTATCTTAACGGAGTTTCTTGGCAGTTACAATTTCCGATTGACCTAATGTATTATTTTTACTTGCTCTCTATCAGCAAAGCTAAAATTCAAACCACTCTACTCAGAATCTCTGCCTAAGCATGTAAGTTTTTCCTCTTATATCTAATATTTCTTACTTGCTTTATTTCCCATTTGCCATACTTTTTCGTTTTTCATACATATATTTTTTTTTCCAGACACTCTTCATTTATTTTAGCTTATTTTTTTACTCATTTATATAACTGTCTTGCCCACTGTATCATATGTTTCATTTTTTTTTCATACATTTCGTTATGTTGATTTAAATTGTTTTATGCTAAGTCCATTACTCATCATTTACATTTTCTTCCACCCCTTTCATTATGTTTATTTCTTTATTTCTTCAACACTTTCTGTTTTTTTAATTTTTCATAATTTATTTTGCATAATTCTTACTTCTATAATATTATATTTTATCTTTTATTGTTATCAACCTACTACTATTTATTAAGTTTTTATTTATTTGTGTTTATTTGCTGACTGTACTCCCCGACCATTTTCTCCCCATAATAATGACAAATAATAAATCTGTAAAAAATACTGATAATATGTATAAGTTGATAATAAAACAATAAAACAAAAGTGAGATTGAAAAGAAGAACAAACTTGAAACTATTTAAAACAAAAAGAACTACATAGAACAAAAAAAAAAGAAGTATAAAAACAACTATATACAAAATATTGAAAGATTGTTACTCCACACATTAACATTGCAGGTCGATGCTGTTGGTGAATTCTTTAAATTGTTTCTTGTATTTGTTATACAATTTTGTTTGGGTAGGGGTCTTGAGCCCCCTGTCTTGAGTCCTCTTGAAATCATCTGTTATCATATATACAACAGTTGTATAATATGAGTTGGAAAGTTTGTGGAGTTCGTCCGTCACACCTGGACGCCTCCTGCATTTCTTATTTGAAATCATGAGCTGGAGAAAGAAAATCTTAGATCTTTTATGAAATTCGGATTCTTCAGCCCCTGATGGAAAAGCTACAATTTGCAATTTCAATTTGAAATTGTATTGAAAGTAATCCTGTGGATGGAATGTAAGTCTGCCCTTCTATTCTATTCTATATTCTGAGGGTATGAAATAATAGTATTATATAATTGTTTAGTGTATTATTTTTCAAATTTCTTTGGCTAAGAAAATTCCCAGCAGTTTTTACAAACTACCATTCTTATGCTCATTTTTTTTACATGCACATAAAAAAATAAGAAGAATTATAATTTTTAAAAATATTCAATTAAATAATGACCATTATGACAAATAAAAACGGAAGATTATCATGAATTATAAATTATTAGTTATTATTAAATATGACTTCAAAACATCGAGATACTGAGGAAGCTAATTTCTTGTGAAATATTTCCTTTTTCACCCTATTCCTTATTCCAGTATGTACCAGTCTATATTAATTTTATGTATATATGTTATAGGTACTAATTTATGTAACCGTGTTTTTTTTTTTTGTTTTTTTTATTTTTGCTTTCATGGTTTCATCAAACTATTGTTCAGAACAATATATTTCTGCCATACATTTATAACAAAGTCATAATTTCATTCATATGTGTGTAATTGTATCTGCTAACTGTCTACATACCATTTCAGTGTTGCTGGTCCTTTTATACTGCTTAGGTAGGAGATTTTAATTATATAAAATAAATCCGAAAAAATGGTAATGCATGATAAATGGGTTATTAGGTACAATTTTCCAGTTAATTTGAACTACTTTTAAGAAAAAAACTCTTTATAAATCTATGAGCAAAAAGGCTTTTAATGCTATCCATTAAATTATTAATCTATACAAATATTTATAATCATATCACCTGTATTGAGATTTTGGAAGTAATATAAATAATGTAAGAGAGAGCGGGCTTAATTGGGAGAGTGGAAAGAATTGGACACCAATGCTACTTGTTGAATAAAACATCAGATAGACTACCTTTTTGGATTAGCCAACAGCATTTTTATTGGGTGGTATGAGCTGTTGATTTGTACCAGTGAGTTCTAAATGCATAAATTAGATCTTGAGATCAGTTATTATATTTGAGGTCCACATCACAACATAACCACCCCATAAAAAGTATTCTTCAATCTATAATTTTTACAGTTATGGAGTTATTTGTTGTTACAAATCACTTTGGTTCCCTACCTTGCAACAAATGAGTCAAATTTTGTTTGTATCTAAGAAAAGAAATTATATCAAGGGATGAGTTGGACATTTATCCCCAGTTGTTTAACCTTACAGATTTGAACAACAACAATCAAATTTCAGAAGAGGATACAGTTTTTTTTTCCACATAATGACAAGATCTACAAACTTTCTCATTGAACAATATACAACATTTGGGAAAACATTAAAAAATAGTATGGTAATAACTTTTTAAGGTGCTTAAAGTCTGGAATATGTTTGTTAAGATCTCTGTGTATGGCAATCATTCTAAAGCAAACAATTTCAAGTAATACTTTGCAATTCATCGCCTCTGAAAAAAACAAAAACAGTTTCTCAACTAATTCCACTCTTCCTTACTAATTAATGAAAAATCACCTCCTTTATTACATATATATATATATATGGTGGTGATACACAAATATGCATACACACATGTAGATTAATCCAAAATACCTATTGGGTACATAAAAAAAAATAAAATGAAGTGCATATCTAATATATTGTCTTTGCACAGTTTAATTTCTACATTTTGATAGTTTAATGTGAATAAAATTTCCTTTAATGTATTTTTAGTTATTAACCCTAAAGCATGCATAGATACTTGTTTTAGATAGGTATATCAAATTATTTTGTTTTTAGAAATAGTAAAAGATTTATCTTTAGCTTATCATTGCCTTATCATAATAACTTTTAAGAAGGTATGTATAAAAAAAGTTATTAGACAAAGACCCCAGCTCCTGTTTAGCTATATGCACTCTTTTTACTAATAAAATTTATTTGTTGGCTGTGTGTGATGAGTATTTTAATAGTTTTAGTTTATTCATCAAATTATGATTTGTTTTTTCTTCTAGAAAAGTTTTAAGACATGAGTGTTAAGTCAACCTAATTTATAAATTTTCTACAGCTTTAAATATTTCTGTGATATCTTACTAACATTTCATCATTATGCTCCATTATATGTCATCCTTTGTATTTTTCCCTAACTGCTGTTAGTGTATGTGCTATAAGTGGAGACTTCGGGTGTTAAATAATTATTCTTCCATTATTCAACTACAAAGTCATTTAGCATCCTGCTTACATAATACTGCAACTATTATTCTTATACTGCTATCAATTTACTTCACTTCTTTTCCAATAGCCCTTCAACCCTACACAAGTGGCTCGTAACTTTATGAGTAAGATCTTAATTATCCCTTGAGGAAACTTTCCATAAACCTCTATGTTTAGTCAAATACACAACGTTACATACCAGATATCAGATCAAATTTGGAATAAATGAGCCTTTTCAGTTGAAAATAAAAATACCTGTTGACTTTCATCATATTCAACTAATTCATCAATTGAGGTAACTTCATAATATGAAGTCCTTAATATCTTTTTTTAGAGCAAAAAAGGAAACATTAGTTAATATTGAGTACAGATCACTTTTTGAAGAGTGTAATTCTACCATAGTTTCTCTAGGTAACATAGGAATACCCTATTTATTTCCAAGATCTCTACTATTCATACTCATCAGATGGTTTGAAAATTCATATATCATAAAAGTTCTTAAAACCAAAATATTTATCTTAATATAACTCAAACTGTCTTCAGTTTGCGTGAGCACTTCAAAGCAAAGCTACTACTCTTAGGCACGCTTACCTAAGAAAGATTATAATGGTCCAGATAAGTATATAATTTATCTCCATAGCCATAAAGCATGTATGTTATGAGGTTTGACTGAAACATTCATAAAATTAATTTCTAAAAATGCATGAGAGTAATGAAGAGGGACATTTCAAACAAAAATTATTTGAAATGAAGAAGGCAAACACTTTTGAAACAAAAGCTTTTAATTCCAAAATTATTTTAAAAAAATTAAAATCTCCTTTAATAAATTTCAATAGCAACACCCCTACTGTTGGGACCATCAAAGTAGAAACCAAGAGGCAGCTTAAAAACCTCAAAACAGAGGACTTTCAAGGTACCTCCCAGCAGTAGAAATGGAGTTGGCACAAGTGCATTGTATCTGAGGAGTAGTTTGAGGGGACAATACCTATAATGATATTCTGTAAAATTTAAATATAATTAAATGTAAAATGATATTTGTTTTTCACTTTTCACTTACTTTTTAAACAAATTTGGTAATTGTTTTAAAATACTTAAAACAGCAAAATGCAGTGATTGGCTGTATAAGAAGTATTCTCAGCATTTCTACATCACCCATCCTTGCAATTTGTCCTACTGATCTTAAACGCCTCAACTTCATTGTTCTGACATCATCATCCTCAAAGGCATTATACAGCTCCAGGTAATATGCCACTTCCACTCTTCTCCAATTTCTTCAACCCCAAAGCCTTAGGACTACAGTTGACCTTGAGTAACCATAGATGTT
>NW_027106342.1:10364-11953 GCF_000696795.3 Halyomorpha halys | reverse complement strand
TGAACATATTAGTTAAGTAAATAAGTAAAATAAGGGGAAAGAGTAAAATAAAGAAAGGGGAAAGAAAACAAAAAAGAAGAATGAAAACCAACCTGTTCGCTGAAAGGTTGCGCGCCTAATGGTCACAGCGCAAAAGTGGTCAAACTTAGAACTAAAAAAAAATTTTTAGTTCTAAGTTTGACCACTACACACTTGAAACATCGGCACATTAAAATAAGTTAGTCATACTTATTTGTGTTTCATTGACCGCACCCCCAACCATCTTCTCCTCATATATATATTATTATTCCTGACAACAACTTATTTTGTAAAGCTTGAGGAGTTTTTCATTCCTTCATATAAATTGCCACATTTCATATTCGTAAAGAACATTAGGAAGTGTAGTTGAATGTTTTATAAATTCATACTTTCTATAATATAATTTTTACTTTCAGGTTTCAGAACAGTAGACATGAACTGAGTGAGTGAATTTTAGGCAAGGAAATATCAGCCATTCCCTGTCTTTATCCTTTGTTTTATTTCTTCTTGAATTTGATTCCTTTTAGACATTCTATAACTGAGATTAGAAATACTTACCATATATTCTGTTTTATTAGTAAATACCTAATTATAGGCAACCATTCACCAGCATTGTTATATCTGATTAAATAATCTCTGAATCTTCACCCTAAAATACATTTAAGGTATAGCAAAACAACTATATTATAGTCCAAGATTTTATATAGAAAATCTTTTGTGATTTCTCTAACATATTATTTCATTCAGCTAGTTAGAAGTTAATAGAGTAAATACTTCATACCACATTTGGGATTTGCTGATGGTTATTAAAATTTGTTCTCGGCCCCTTTTTTGTGAACTAGAATCATTTCAGATCCTTTTCATTATTTGGGATTTTTTTAATATTTTAATATACTTGTTACTAATACCTATATTTTACAGATTCCAGCTTCTAAGAAAGCCTTGGCTGGTTATATAAAAATATCGTTAGTTCCGACTGATTTGAATTAGTTTAAGCTGGTCACTGACCGTCACCATAATATATTGTGATGAAATATAGAAATTTGTGAATTTTCTTCCATAATAAAGAAAAACTATTCTTTTTTTTGGGGGGTGGTTATTTCATCATGCTTTAGTTTTTAATTAGATTCAGCATAAAAAAATACTCAAGAAACATGCGTCACTTATAACAAAACTAAGATTTCATAAAAAAAAACCCACATTTTCCCATACTATCATACACATTTTTATGTCCATTTCACAAATGGACCTTTCTTTTTTTTTTTGCTTCATTACTTTTAGTATTTAGTGTGGAGTTAAGTGGTCATTTGTAATGTTTAGATTGTTCTTGTGACTTTATCTCTTACCGGGTTGTTCTTTTTATGGTTCTACACTCTACTGAAGTGTTCTTTGAACCCATTCAATATGGTCATTAGATCTTCCATAACTTTGTTATTTTGTACCAAATTTAAGCCCTTGAGGGTGCAAAACCATTTGCCCTAGAGCATATTTTTCACATTACTTCCATATATCAGTTTCTACTCACTTGATTTTTCTTTCTTTTATTTTCAAGATTTTTATGGAATTCAGTC
>NW_027106342.1:7478-8769 GCF_000696795.3 Halyomorpha halys | reverse complement strand
ACTAACTACAATAAGAAGTTCATGATTTATTTGGTTAAACCTATACAAATTCTAATTCTAAATTTTGAGTAAGGTTTTCACAAGCTAGAATAGATAAGGCATTTACTAATGCCTTAAGAGTGCCAGAATCTCCAAGGAAACTTGGCTACCACAACCTCCTTGTTTAATTTAATTAATATATTTACCTTATTTCTTATTATAACTTTTTTAAAATATATATCTTATTAGCAATAGTAATAAATTTGAAAATTGATTTTTTTATTAGAAACAAATGTTTCAACTAGATGGTTTACCACTATTTCTTAATTAAGAGTTTGGTAGTAACAAATGCTGGTAATAGCTGAGCAATTATGATAATATTTAAACCCATCAAGTGAAACTTTAATTCTTTTCAGGCTTGTTAGAACTACAAACCAATGAGCATAGAACTGAATAGGGAGAGCATCCACACCCTTCTACCTAGGAAAGAATGTGTACATTCCCCACTCCTTTGGGTCTCCCATCCTACTACCTCGACCCATTAGCTTCTCATTTGAAACTGTCCTTAATATTCGAAACAGGGGAGTGTGATGATCATTAATTTATTCATTTATGATAACAATTTATTTTAAATTAGTATTATTCTATTAGCATAACATTGTGACTAATGCTGGATCTTCTAGAATAATAATTGTCCTTTAATTCTTTTTAGTCAGTTAAATGAAATTTAAATCTTTCCTTGACCACCAGAATCGAGAAAATAATTTTTGACTTTCTATTTTTTTTTTCTCCGGAAAAATAATTGTAGAAACATTCATTATAATAATTATCGATCTTAGTGTTCTGGTCCTTTAAATAATACAAGCCTATTAAATTTGTGACATTACACAATCATTAATTTTTTTTAATCTCTTGTATGCTTATAAATTCTAATTTTAAAATTATATTCTATATCATGACATCATTGTATTATAATGAACTATGTAATATACCACAAACTTGCTGTAAAAAACTAAAAAAAGTTCATTTCAAGGCACTGAGACGTCAGTTGAAGAATATGTAATTGTTCTTTGAGAGATTTCGCCAATCTTCTGTGATCAAATGGGAAACTATTATGAGAAAAAAGGGAGACCCAGATAGGTAGGGAGAAGTTTACACATATTTTTGCTGCTGATACTCTACTTAATTATATACTGTCTGATTATACAAAAAAATTTGGGATTTTCGTATGATTTTAAAAAGTTTTGAGGGATGGTAGGCTTATCTCTCAAAAATAAACTATAGATTCAAAATATTGAATTAATATATAACA
>NW_027106342.1:3909-7428 GCF_000696795.3 Halyomorpha halys | reverse complement strand
ATAAATTCTAATTTTAAAATTATATTCTATATCATGGCATCATTATATTATAATGAACTATGTAATATACCACAAACTTGCTGTAAAAAACTAAAAAAAGTTCATTTCAAGGCACTGAGACGTCAGTTGAAGAATATGTAATTGTTCTTTGAGAGATTTCGCCAATCTTCTGTGATCAAATGGGAAACTATTATGAGAAAAAAGGGAGACCCAGATAGGTAGGGAGAAGTTTACACATTTTTTTGCTGCTGATACTCTACTTAATTATATACTATCTGATTATACAAAAAAATTTGGGATTTTCGTATGATTTTAAAAAGTTTTGAGGGATGGTAGGCTTATCTCTCAAAAATAAACTATAGATTCAAAATATTGAATTAATATATAACATTAAACAATTAAATTATTGTACATCTAAAAAAAAAATGATTAAAATAATTAGGCTCACATTGATAGACATAGAATGCATGGTTTTACCTTTGGGACTGGGATCACAATTTTTTTTATTTATGAAGAGGACTGAGGGAGAGTGATGTATTGACATGCCTTAAATTTCATTTAGTCTTTAAACAATTTAGAGCTCAAAAATTTGGGGCACAAGAAAAATTGGAAATAGGTTGGTAAATTGTCGGGATATACTTACTTACATATGGATATCATAAAAAGAATAAAACTTGTGGAAGCCTTTCTTTTCCTTGAAGCAGATGCTGAACATTTGAACTATCTACTAAATAAAACTAAATATTTGTAATGTAGGTTTAACAGTTCAAGTTGGATTAAATATCTGAGTTGATCTATCAAAGTTCTTTTATTACAGCAATAATTATAAATCATAAGATATAAGGATAAGAATAATACCAACTAACCATAGTTACTTTGGGTTGCAATAGAACTTATCAATGATCAGAGTATTGTTAGACAACAATATTTACAAACTCTGATCCAAGAAGTAGTCTACTATAGTTAATACAGAATAATGAATTAATTCATTAGGTAATACCTTAAATAATAAAAACAATAATTCACTTCTAATTGAACTTACATAAAGATGTCATGATTGAAGAACATCTTTTTTGGATATGTGAAGTTGATGGAAAAGAAGAGATTTGGATGAGGATAAAGAAGAAGTGTGGTAAATACTAGAAGATAAAGAATCACAGTATCGCATTGGGTAGTGAATTGGGCTAAAAAGAAGCATTTAAATATTTTAGTTCTATATATATATATATATCTGGATCAGTGAACTGCTTGCAGAGACTGGTCAGTCAATATTTCATGATATAAAGGCAAGAAGGTTAAAATAGGCTGGACATTTGGCTCCAAGCTATCTATTAGGACGCCTCTACACAGCAATGTATGTACAGTATAGTCTGCAAGAAACCATGTGGGAGCCCAAACACCAGATGGATAGACAGAATCAACAAAGATGTGAAAGAGCTACATGCAGCAAACTGGAAAGCAGTAGCCCAAGGTAGGCAGATGTGGAGAAGGCTGGTTTGGGCGGCTGAAGATCTACAAGATCTGTAGAGCCAACAGAAAAAATTATATTATATAATTTTTACAAAATGATATTATATATATACATAAAATTTTCTTTGCCATATCTCTATTACACTGTAAAAGATCAATGTATTGAACCTTAAAAGATCAAGGTACATCTTATCAGCCCCTGGATCCTTGTTATTTTTTATAAGTTTTGTTATGCCCTTCCCAATTCATCATTATCAAGTAGCTCCATTTCCAGATCTTCCTTGATTTAATGATCATGATTTGATTCAGATATTCCTGCCAATAAGCATCCTAGAATGATAAACAGATTTTAGAATCCCATCAGTATTCTTGGGTATAAATATGAACCTTTTCTAACTTTACTTCTTAAAATCTTACACCGTTTCAGATACATGTACATATATATATAAAGTTTAATGGAGATACTGCAAAGAAAATTCTATGTAAACTTATGTTCACTTTGTAGTAGGAAGAGGAGATACTGGGGAAAAGACATTAGCCACTATCTGCCTTCTTTATTAGAAAGTAAATTAGATAAGCAATTTCCCTACTACTACCTGACTTCAATCTAATTTATTATAGACAGAATATTACCTTATGCTGAGTAGTTCATTGGCAGCCACCAACCTAGGATGGGTGCTTAGCTCACTCAACATGATCATAGAAACTACTATAGGAATTGTCCATGAACAGTGCAGAAAATCAAAAACATAGACCAAAATTTATTTAGAATACAATTTCCAATTAGAATCCGCCATCATAATTTGAGTTTTTTCAACTGGTCTAGGATAGTAAAGTGACTGTCATAACAAAACCTCAATTATGATGGGGGATATAAATTTGTCTTAAAATCTGATTTACTATCAGAATCCCTTAAAAAATGTATTCCATTCCACTGGAAATGCCAGTGTTAGCTGTTCTGGAGATGGTTAGGAAATCAGTAAGACCATCAAAAAATAGACTACAAGAAATGTTATGACCAAAAGAAAAGAAAATTAAAATTTCAAACAATGTGGCGGTTAAGGGGAGACATGAACCTGAATACTGGGCCACCCTATATATAGATGTATATAGAGAGAGTAAAATTTATACTTACATAAAATTCACAATAATAATAACACTATAATGAGATTATAGACTTAATTTGATATATTCATAATACACTGGTATTGTATTAATAAAGCTTTTTCCAACATTTTAATAATGAAGTTTATTACTCTGTGGAAAATAAAATTATTTATTTAAGAGGGGTTATTACCCATTGACTGTTCTATCAACTAGCCAATTTTTAATGTGTTATACCAATAATTTTCATTAAAACTAAAGGTAATATAAATACAATTGTATGTTGCAATGTATAGAATATTTTATGAAAGAGATATAATTATGTATCATTGAAACTACATTCTTTACCCGTTTAAATATTGTTTACTTTTTAAAATGATATAGTGAGTTAATAATATTTATATTTTAGATGTAATTAAAAGAAACAACTATTGATTTGATAAGTAAGGAAATAAACGAAAATAAAAATTCCATTTTTTTACTTTGAAACCTCATAAATATGAATGTTGATATTTTCATCATAATGAAACTTTTTATTATTTTAATAATTTTCTTTGTTTCAGTTATGTGAGAGGTTATTAAAAGTTTTAATTATTAACATATCACAAATTGAAAAAAAAAAAAATCTGTAGAATAAGAATTCTTTTTTTGAAAAGGAAGGTTTGAATTTAATAGAAAATTAATTCCTCACTAACTTGTTTTATTAACATGCCTTTAAATACTTCTTTAAACTTTCCTTTTAAAACTAAATGTTTGGTTTTGCTTGCTTGCTAACAGGGGTCTTTGTCATATTTTCAGGGCACGTTTAACAGCTGGCGAGTGTTTGTCTCACCCATGGCTTCGAAGAAAGATACCACCTCCTCCACCTCTTCTAGAAAGTTCTAAAGAAAAGTTAAAACTCTATGTAGACAGGCCAATTCCAATTATCAAAAATAACATCATTAT
>NW_027106342.1:1188-3379 GCF_000696795.3 Halyomorpha halys | reverse complement strand
AATATTGATTCTAACAAAAGTAAAGTAAATGCTGCCAACAGTGTGGGACTACCTTCACTAGAGGACATGCAAAGTACAAGTGCTTTAATGGTTAGTAATAAAAAAGAAGTCAGCATAATTAAAAATATAAAACAAATAAATGAAGAACCAAAAATTGAACCATTTTTGAAAAGGTCAGAAGACAATGCTATATCGAGAAACACGTGTAACTTTAGTGCTATGTCATTGAATGGTTCCTTAACTCAAAACAAAAAAGATAATATAAAAATATTATTGAATAATTATTCTGAGGAAGAATCAATAAAAACATTTGATCTTACTACAGTTTCAGACAATGTACAAAGAAGTTCATTTAGGCTTATGGAAAATGAAAACATACCATCACTAAATTTACTTGAAAGCCTTAAAGAAGAGACAAAAATAAAAGAAGGAGAACCTCTTCCATTTAAACAACATCTCCGGTCAAATCCACCATGGTTTAGTGAGTTGAATAACACAAATTTAAATAGCCCTCTAACAGATAGAAATGAGAGAAGGTCATCCGATTTCTCTTGTTTTCCACACAGCAAAGATGATTCAGCTAGTTTAAATTTGGCTGATGAAATACGAAAATTATCTGCAAGGCTTTTACAAATGTCAAATAGTCAAAATCAGAATGTTGGAAATTATTCTACAAGTAGTTCAAATCCGCGTACCAGAAATGACCCAATCACAAGCTTTCTTGAGAATCATGGCATATCTCATCCACGTCCAAAATACAAATTTTCAAATTTAAACAGAGATGTTCCGATAGGCTCTCCACCCCCTCCAAGCAACATAGCCTATTACTTAAATATGGCATCAAGTCTAGATAGAAATGATTCACATTCAGCTCCTGGCAGTCCACGGCTTTCACCAGATAGAAGAAATATTAAAACTGATGCTGATACTTCTAGTCATTGTGTTAAGACAGAGCACATAAGGCAAATATCAGAAGGAAGTACATCTTTAATGACAGAAAAGCAAAATGAGCAATTAAATAAAACAAAAACAAAATCTAATTTTCCAATTTAGGTAATAATTACATTATTTAATGTAATTTTTGTAACAAGATTTGTTAATTCCTTAAATTAATATTAATTGTAAAAATTCTTGGCTGTGGTCAATAGCTATTTACAGTAATGTAATCATAATATTGATTATTTCTTATTGTCAAATTATTTATATACTTTGAAGAGAATTTATGATTGTATATTTGATAGTCACTACTTTGATGTATTGTATAATGTATCTATTTATGGTAAATAATAAAATATATCTTTTATCTTTTAACTATTCTTTTATATTTTACAAATATCACTTTATTTTAGAAAAAGACTGACTGCTATGGAAGCAATGGAGCATAAGTGGTTAAAGAATGCTGCTTGTGAAACTGCTTTAGACAAAACAAGACTCAAGCGCTATGTAATTAAGAAAAGATGGATAAAAGCTGTAAACACAATAATTGCATTGCAGAGAATGGGAGCTAAATTGGATTTCATAGAATGATTTTATGAAAAAAACAAGTTAATATAAATTAACGAACTAAAACATTAATTTTAATAGTTGTTACTATAGATTCTTCAAAATTTATATATGTGAACTTTGATGGAAATAACATGTCCTAAAGTTTTATTAATTCAATGTGACACTCAGCTGAATCACAAGTTGGTGGTAAGTTGGTACCATAGATGAACTTTAGTGATGATAGGGACTTAAAAATATATAAATAAGTCCAAATGCAATATTTTATGAGCTATAAAGACTACTAAATGTTGGTACTGTATATATACATCCATGATGTTTGAGATTTAAAATAAGTTCAAATACAAAATTTTAGGAAATATAAAGAATTAGTAGTTTTTAGTATACACAAACAGGTCAATGCTATATTTTTCATTTCTGTGTCTAATAACTACAACAAATCTAACAATAATAATTAATAATTTCCTTCTGATTTAATTAATATACTTCAATGTTTTCCTTACAATAGATTAGAGTTACACCTATCAACCTTTTATCCTAGATAATACTCTAAAATTGTTTCATTCATTATGATAGTTCTTAGGCTTCTTAAAACATAAGAATGACTCTTCAAAATCAACCCTGCCCTTTGTAGGATTGTAGTAAGTTTAGATTTGAAAAAACAAACCATATGAACAGTTTGTGTTTA
>NW_027106342.1:0-323 GCF_000696795.3 Halyomorpha halys | reverse complement strand
TTTCAACTGAGTTAGTAATTATCATAATGAGAAATCTATTGTAATACTGAAATAATCATTAAATTTTACATTTAAAATTTAAATGTAAAATAAATCCCTAATAAAGCAAAATAAATTCTTCGGTAAGTACATAAATAGTAGAAAAAACTTTGAAGCTTGTAAGTAAATATATATGTTCACTCCATACTCAAATACTGAAGGGTATCGGCATAGGATATGTTATATTGTGTAATTCTAATGTGTTGTTTGGTATACTTCATTTTATGTTTTTTATAGAATTACTTATTAATATCATTAATAGTTTAAGGATAATTGTAGAAAAA
>NW_027106341.1:21613-22332 GCF_000696795.3 Halyomorpha halys | reverse complement strand
TTGTTCTATAGCCCTGATGAAGACCTGAAACTCAGGTCGAAACGTCGGCATAAAATAAATATGGTTTTGTTTATTTAAGTTGTTCTTTGCTGACCTCACCCCCCCCCCCCGACAAACTTCTCCAATGATACCTATAAATAAATTGAAAAATTAAAAAAAATAAGTTCTAAGTTAAACAAACAATATTTTATAAAAAAGATGTAATAAGATGAAAATTATAAATCATGAATAGAACAAAACATGTGAAATATTCTTTAAAACATAAATTGAAATAATCAGAACTAAATGAAATCAAGAAAAAAACAAAACAAACATTAACTATTAGAAATGAAAAATCGATTGTGTAACATATGTTTTTATTGTTTAAAAAGCACATGTTCTCTTTTGTTTTTATACTGTAAGAAATAAAATATAAACTTTGTTTTTTGGCGTGCACACATATCGTCTCCATTGTCTACTCACTACACACTCCTAGTTGCCAGTATCCTGGCCATCTGCGTCATCTACATCATTTTAGCCACGGCGGGCGGACTACTTCGGCTCATCCTCCAAGAGGATAAGGCGGCCCCGAACGTACGTCCTTTTGTCGATCTACCTCCACGAGAACATCAACTCAAGACATCCACAACCGGGGACCATCAATCACAATATAAGACTTTTTTTTTTCTCTTTTTTTCAACTTCAATATAATTTTTTTTATAAGTAGCAGACCCGGCAAT
>NW_027106341.1:17939-19120 GCF_000696795.3 Halyomorpha halys | reverse complement strand
AAAAAAAAAAAAAAATAATTCAATTATAAAATAAATCTTTTAGCAGTTATATGTTATATCAGGTTAACTTAGTGTTCACAGTGAAGGAACCGTAGTAAACGATTATCCCACGATATAATTAAAGCTACCCCTGACATTGCCGGAAGTTGAGACCGTAACGGACTAATCGAATGAGAGGACTATAAGCGGAAGCCATTGTAAGCGAGCACACCCTCACTGGTCAGCGGGTCTTCTCGGACCATTGGCTACAGTCGTGTAGTTAGTGCAGTCAGCTTAAAGTCCAGGATTCGTTGACAGTGACAGCTGTCGCAGCCACCACCATTGTGGAAAATATATTTACTGTCGACGCAGTATTGACGAAATGCAATTGACTGACAGCATACGCGTCAGCTCCCTACCGCATGTAAACGCCTTGAGACTGAACTGTCGCAAACTAAAAGTATGCAAATAGTATGAGAGCAAGCCTCGAGTATAATCGAAAATATTACTACAAACAAATTATATAAAAGGAACGTAATGAGGTGTAGATAGTTGACCGTAGATTATTGATTGGAGAAGTTTGTCGGGGGGTGTGGTCAGCAAAGATTCAAACTTATTCTCATTAATAAGTTCAATAACCTGTATCAAGAATCACTAACCAACAAAATTTATACCAAAGGTAAAAAAAAATGGATCCTTAATATCTCATATACTGATATTCCCTCCAATGTACTCAACATTCTTAGCCTAGGCCCTAATTTCTCCACACCCAAAAACTTATTCCAGAATTGCTTACAGACTTAAAATACATTCATCATTCTAATGAGAGTAAAGAGTTATCACGCACTACTATTTGCAATACCATCCCTAATTACCTCCAACACCCTACATTATTTTCTTCCAAATTTTCTCCCCTTTTCTTTAAAGACCTTTCTTTCACCCGATCCTTCCTTAGTTCTCATGATGACATTATTATCACTAAAGTCTTTGCTGACCGCACATCCCGACAAACTTCTCCAATTTTCATTCAACAAACATTTTTTTTTTGAAAAACCTAATTTTTATTTATAATAATAACTATATTGACTGAAACTGCAAAATTAATTCTTAAATCACCATCCCCCACAAAACTTCAAACATCGAAACTCCAATCTTAACTAGCTAGAATTTAAAAAATGCTCCTACCTACGTCTTGGCCTTCC
>NW_027106341.1:17116-17889 GCF_000696795.3 Halyomorpha halys | reverse complement strand
GGTCAGGGTCGAATAGCCAACTGTCAAGGAACAAAACCACTACACGATCTGTTTACAATGTTATAATACGCCCACGCTCACGCGGGTGTGTCATGATGCAAACTGCAACTTTGATTTTTTTTTTTTTTGCGGGGGGGGACACAGTAGTAGCAAAATTCGAGGAGGGTTAAAAATAGAGTAAATGTTACTTCAAAACAATTGTATAAACTTCTCTTAATACAATTATAAAATTTAATGAACTGGAAAAGCGATTGCAGTGATCTAAGCACTCAACACGGTTTAATCCTGAACCAAATAGATGATTCAAATTTAGGGACCACCAGATGAAAATACGATCGATTCATGTAAAAGGAAATACTATTATATAACCTTCCCTACCATAACCATACTCTCCTTCTAAGCAAAAATGGTGCTAAGGAGTGGGGATTAGGCCACGCCCCTTAAAGGCAACTTCACTTTGATGTTAACAGCGATGTCGAGCATTAATGAAATTATCTGTAAAACCGTACATTCAATCACAAATATGAAGAGAATAGAAGTTATAGTTAAGTTATTTCCAATTATTTGGTACATCTATATCCTTACAAGCGAGAAATTCATGCTTCTTCCTCTGTTATGTTCACACTCATTTCAGTATGAATATTAAGGATCCCAAAATATATTTGCTGTTTTAAAAAGTAATGAGCGACTATAAAATTTAATTATTAATTCGCCAATGTTTTATAGGAACAGTTAATAAAAAATTAATTTATTTTAAGGTTTATTAAAAGGCT
>NW_027106341.1:10595-12074 GCF_000696795.3 Halyomorpha halys | reverse complement strand
CAAATATCAAGAAAACTATTACTCCTACTAGGAAAAACGTCATAATTTATTTTATAGCACATAAAACTAGCTTTAATTTGAGTACTAATTTGTACGTCTAATGGTTCCTGAGGTATAGATTTAACAAAATAAATTCACTAACTATTAATTTTTCGTTATTTTGCCAAAAAATTTTGCTTTTTAAAAAACTCATCGAGCTGCGTCTATTAGGACTCACATTTTAGCAAATTTCCTTTACTTGAAATGATATTCTCTTAGGTTTTCTAGTGTTGTAAGTAGTTTTAAAGATACAAAATTCTGAATGAAAAATGAATATTTTTAAGGTTTTGAAACAGCCTCAATTTTTATCCCCCCCCCTACCTATACTTGGCAGGCTCATCAGTTTTGACTAGAAATTATACATAGTTTTCATTAAAGTAATCAAAAATTGGGGTGAGATAAATGACTTTTTTCTCCTCCTGGGCTCTTAGAGATTAGAAGACCTACGCTATATATCAAGATTATATAAAATCTATAAAACTAATAAATAAAAACGGCATTTCTTTATCATTTTCGGATTTTCTGAGCAACTTATTTAGTAACCCTT
Source organism: Halyomorpha halys (assembly GCF_000696795.3). Taxonomy (NCBI): domain Eukaryota; kingdom Metazoa; phylum Arthropoda; class Insecta; order Hemiptera; family Pentatomidae; genus Halyomorpha; species Halyomorpha halys. The sequence goes on along the minus strand of NW_027106341.1, from coordinate 11,488 downwards.
CCCGCCAAAACTTCATGTTATTATTTACTTTTAAGTTTTCATTACAGTAATTTATTACAACATGCCTAAAATAAGTGTAAAAGTTTATCTACTGATTGTATTTTTTAAAAAGTCAAAAACACAAGACAAAAGAAAAAAACAAAACAAAATACAAACCACGAGTAAGTGACCTAACACGACAATAAATAAAACAGTGACAAGCTCAGCTGGTCTGTTGAGTGACGTTACTCTCCATTTAACAGACCTAGTAACAGACTCTCAGCCATGTTACATGTTATATCGTTTTAACATGCTAAAAGGAGGAAATATTTCTCCATTTAACATAAGTTTTTCCATTTAACACGCTTTAACATGTTAAACTAAAGATCATGAATACCCCTATTGTATATAAGAGAGTAAATGTGACTAGAGATTATTTTATTTTATTTTTTTTTTCAAGCACATAGCTTGATTATGTTAATTTTCATTATCCTTCTGTTTGTATATAATTTTAAAGAGATTTTATTTATTTTTATGTACTTTCTTTTCTTTCATTTATTTTTAATTCTTATTTTATTTTATTTTAGTATGAATGTGAGATCATTCTTCTTCACTATTACCTATTGCCCAAAACGGTGTGGCAGATTGTAATATCTATCAATAAATAAAGTTTTAAAGAAAAAAAAAAAAAAGAAGTGCTAAAAACGTATAACTAATTTATTCCACTCCTAAAGAATCTTTTACCACACCTCAAGTGAGTCAAGATGATAAAAAAATTATCTCATTGAAGAAAAAAAAAAAATATTACATAAATAAAATAAGTATTTTAAATATGGTAGAACAACTAGAACTATTTTCATATTTAACTCCAACTGTAAAACATGTCGCATAATAAGGTAATAATAACATTTCTA
>NW_027106341.1:9416-10545 GCF_000696795.3 Halyomorpha halys | reverse complement strand
CTACCTACGTCTTGGCCTTCCCCATCAACGTTTACTCCTAATCAACATTACTATTTTTCTAATGGCATATAAAGTAAAGGGGTCACCGGTTTTATTTTAAAACTATAGCTTTGAATAGTTGCACAGTAAAGGAGTCACTGGTTTTATCTTATAACTATTCAAAGCTATTATGGAAAACTTTTTAGCAAATATCATGAAAACTATTACTCCTACTAAGAAAAACGTCATAAACTATTTGATCGCACATTAAACTAGCTTTAATTTAAGTACTAATTTGTATTGGTTCCTGAGGTATAGATTTAACAAAATTCACTAACCACTAATTTTTCGTTATTTTGCCAAAAAATGTAGCTTTTTAAAAACCACATTGAGGTGTGTCTATTAGGACTCACATTTTAGCAAATTTCCTTTACTTGAAATGATGTTCTCTTAGGTTTTCTAGTGTTGTCGTTAGTTTTAAGATATAGAGCTCCGATTGAAAAATTAAGGTTTTTTTAAGGTTTTTAAACAGCCGCCATTTTTTATTCCACCTACCTAAACTTGGGAGACTCATAAATTTTGACTAGTAATTATAGATAGTTTTCATTTCAGTAATCAAAAATTGGGGTGAGATAACTGCCTTTTTCCTTCTCCTGGGCTCTTAGACTATAGTTTTAAGTCTCTTTTACGTAGTTTTTTTTCTCTCATTTATTTTTCATTCTTACTTTATTTTATTTTAGTATGTATGAGATCATTCTTCACTATTACCTATTGCACACAATGGTGTGGCAGAGTGTAATATCTATCAATAAATAAAGTTTTTTAGAAAAAAAAAGTGCTAAAAACGTATAATTACTTTATTCCACTCCTAAAGAATCTTTTACCACACCTCAGGTGAGTCAATATGTTAAAAAAATTATCCCATTGAAGAAAAAAAAATCAATTAAACATATATGTTACTATAGTTACCGTCTTATCACTTCATATATTAAATTTCAATAGTGTTTAATTAATGTATATACATCCTCAAATATAGCAATAGTAAAGCATGGCCGGTCTGCTAATATCACATAAATAAAATAAGTATTTTAAAAATGGTAGAACAACTAGAACTATTTTCATATTTAACTCCAACTGTAAAACATGTCGC
>NW_027106341.1:8667-8978 GCF_000696795.3 Halyomorpha halys | reverse complement strand
CTTACTTAAACCCGATAGAATAAATTTAAAAAATCAATAAAAATTAATTAGATCTTGTGAATGAAAAGTACTCCTAGTTTTCCTAGCTTCCTAGTTTTAATAATTTTTTTTTTATTTCATTAAAACCCATAACAACGTTTCGGCGTTCTCACCCCATCAGGAATTTACTATATTGTCATGTTGCAGCATAATACGAAGATTGTGCTAGAATTTGCTATTTATATTACTCATACGATTTTTTTTTTTTTTATTTATTTGTTGATATTTACAACTGTATAAAAAAATACAACCAGTAAATTTGATCATAATGA
>NW_027106341.1:6591-7685 GCF_000696795.3 Halyomorpha halys | reverse complement strand
AGAGTAACATCGTTAAATGAAACTGTAGGGCAGTCAGTAGGTGATTTGATGGAATTTGTTGGAATTTATCTTAATCCTCCAATTACGACACCAATCTTCGAGGGATGTGATATGGGATTGGAGATTTTGGGATACAATTAATGGGTTATTATTAACACATGTGTCATCGGCATACGTGGTGAGGATAGTGTTAGGATTGGTTGGAATGTCAGCTGAAAATAAATGATAAAATAAAAAAAAGAAGGTGTTGAAGTAAATATGGAAATAAATATAATGAAAGGTGCTGAAGAAAATTTAAATTATAATATGTAATTAATTCTAAAAAATAAAGAAAAACAACAAAATGGAATGAAAGGAAATGATATATATGATACAAAGGATAAGAAAGAAACCGGAAAACGCTTTACCCATTAGGGGTATTCATGATCTTTAGTTTAACATGTTAAATCGTGTTAAATGGAAAAACTCATGTTAAATGGGGAAATATTTCCATCTTTTACCATTTCCAAACGATATACATATAACATGGTTGAGAGTCTGTAACTAGGTCTGTTAAATGGAGAATGACGTCACGCAGCAGACCAACTGAGCTCGTCACCATTTTGTTTGTTGCGTTAGGTTACTAGCTCGTAGTTTGTGTTAGTATTGTTTTGGACATTAATAGAGCAATTTATGGTTTAACTTGTTTAGGAACATCTAAAACTTAATGAAACAATGGATGACAATAATGGAAATGTAATAAGAGTTGTCACTTAGCTCATACTGAATATCTTCCTCACCAGTTAAAAGATCAACAAGACACTCAGTGGCCAAACTTTCACACAACTTACACTTTTTACTCTATTTAGGCATGTTGTAATAAATTACTTTAATCAAAACTTAGAAGTAAACAATAACATGAAGTTGTGGAAGGAAAGGTTATAAAACAAGTTGCTCAGGAAATCCACTAGAAGCTCTACACATTTAACATGGTAAAATATTTTACATTTAACACATCATGAATAGCGCTTTGCTAATTGCTAATTGCTAACATATATTCAGTTTTCTTTTTACACTTTGTATATTAAAAAAAAAAATACTATTTATTTTGTATT
>NW_027106341.1:0-1918 GCF_000696795.3 Halyomorpha halys | reverse complement strand
TAGTTATGAAGGCATATTATGTCTAAGTTTTTAAATAAAAAGTTTCTGATAAAATTTTTAGAACGAAGGTTGAATTTATAGGTTATGTAGTAATGTAGTAATATTTTTCGAAAAATAGGTGCGCCGAATAAAATTCGTTTATACACAGTGAGGGAAAATTGGTGGTGGAATCTGATAAAACCAATATAGAACTTTCTAGACGCTAGCCCATACAATCTCTATAAATTACATCTATATCATCCTCGAACACTAATTTGACTACACACAGCGTGTAGGAACCTTTTTACAATGTTTAGAATTTTTATACGTGAAAAGATACAGAAATGGACTGAAAATAGAAACGTACCCTTCTATCCATTAAAATATATATAATTAATTACTTAGGAAATCTTTCTAGTTTCTTTCACTACGATCATGCTCTAAATATTTAATTCTAGCATAATGTATGCCTATTATCAAATATTATAGATTTTGCTGCCATTATTAGATGATCACGACTTTATTTATATTCCTGTATTGGTGAAATTTTTTAAATGTATACTTAGAGTAGATTGGCCCTCTATGTAAGCGATATAATTGCTAGTTAGCAAGATATTATAGATTAGGCTCGTAGCATAAACTCTGCAGGTTCATTTGTGAAGAACAATTCCCACGGTCTTGGGTTGACCGTTGGAAACGCATCTGCCCTAGCACTTAGCGCATGCTACCGGATAAAGGTGTTGCCTGGGTTCGTAAGAAGCTATCATGATTCTTATAAGACAGTGTTGGGCAAAAAGTAATTACAGTTCAATGTAATATGAATTACGTTTAACTAGTAATTATAATTTAGAACTATTATTATAATACCAGTTGTTCTTCAAGTAGTTTGAATTACTAATTAAAATAATAATATAATTTCTCAATGACATACTCTGTGATTCATTGTTTTGATTTACCAACAAATTTTATTGCAATTAAAAACATTTTATTTATCTACGGTTTTTATCTTTAAGTACAGTAAATTAAAAAAAATATATACTACCTTTTTTTATGATCTTATGGGAGCGACTAGCTCAGTGGTAAGACATTGTGTTAATAACACCAAGGACCCGGGTTTAAATCCGGCTGTGGCAAATAATTATTTCTGTTTCACTGTAGCCATGAGTCAGCTCTGTGAGATCGGGCCCTCATTAATTGGGTAAAAACCTCGTGGTGGTACGGTCTGAACTAATCACCTCCTTGCTCAACCGTTGGTAAAGTAACAGTACTTCCTTAAAATGTATTGCACCTTTCACCATTCATGGGTTGTATGTAGCAGAACAGATTTTTTTATTTTTAATAATTTATTTTTTGCTATTTACAACTGTATACATATATAAACATCAAGTAAATTTGCTGTAAGTGATATGACATGATACAAACATGTGGAGAATCTACCCATTAGTAGAATTCCAAAAACATTTCTAAAGGAGAAGATCTCGAGGTCATCTTCTTTTCAGACGCCTAGGAGGATTATTAAGTAGTGAAGGAGAAGCCAGGTTAGAAAAGAGGTGGTTTGGGTGGTTGGGAAGTTTATTATGGAAGGATTGGTATCTGGTTCTGGACAAATCGGCAACATATGGGACATTGGTGTTCTGATGGATGATTTGATTTGTGACAAAGTAAGGAGCATTAAGGATTTCGGACTGTAAGGATTGGATTAGATTGATTAGTGGAGCCTCATAGCTAAACTCCGTATGTCCAGATAAGCCTTATAATAGTCATGTAGATCAGTTTTTAGTAATTCATTGGCAATTAAGACTGTTTGTCTATTAAATGTTGTAATAGTCGGAATCGACGAGCAGTTTCAGTCTTGTACGAGGATTCCATGTCAGTCGTTTGTCCAGATTTAGACCTAAGTAACTGATCTTAGAAATGTTAACCCATTAAAATCCTCGGG
>NW_027106340.1:647996-650730 GCF_000696795.3 Halyomorpha halys | reverse complement strand
TTTTACGAAAGATTTTGGACTGTAAGGATTGGATTCTGGAGGAATTTGATGGTTTAGTGGAGCTCCAAAGCTCAACTCCGTATGTCCAGATAGGCCTTATATAGTCATGTAGATCAGTCTTTTGTAATGGATTGGCAATTTAGACCGTTTGTCTAGTTATATTAACTTAATTAATTTTTATCTATTTCTATATTTATTTATTCTAATTTTCTAATCAGATCTTACATTTGTATACAGATCTTACATCTTATATTTGTATCTCATTTTTATTTTGACCGGACAAAGCCCGATAAAGTGGGGTGAAACATTAGTTACCGTTAAAAGGTTTTTATTACTACTTTTTAATTTTACTGACAGCCACCCGTACTATCTTCCTACAATATATTTTAATATTTATTTTCCTCTTGAATACAACGCAATCCTTCCTTCAGTAGTGAGCTATTATAATTTATACCATAAAAAAACTCTTTACAAAAGTTAAATAAAAAAAAAATATAAATAAACTAAAGGGGATATGATTACTAACCTGAAAGAGGATAGCTCAAGTCCAAACTATGAATACAGAATGCGTTCTCCAAACCTACAGCAATTTTCCTTATTTAGGAATTTCGTCTCATCCAGAATATTGAGTATTGCTTCGTGCCATGAATATTAAAACAACAATGTTTAAACAACTTCTACCCTTCAGATGATCCAAATTTATCTTGGCAATAATTTCTTTTTTTAATTAAAACATTTAAGATATAATTGATAACCTTCTCGCTCTAATCAAAGAGCTCAGGCGAAATTTTTGATTAATTTACAAATGGAGAAATCCTCTGAAATATAATTGGGGGACCACTTTCGCATCGTCCGCCGAAAGACATTTATTAAATTTCTACTTGTCTTATTATGAATTCCTCTACAGGGTGAAATATAAGCTGATTTCGCATGCGAAATTTCGAAAATAAACTAATGCTGGATTTATGCATAGGTTATTAAAATTAAAAATCCTAAAAATAAATTGAATAATCAAATAGTCAAATTAAACTCAAATAGTAATATTTTGTACTATTTTTATTTGAGCTAACGTTTCGCCCCACGTTGCAGGGCTTCGTCAGGGCTAAAAAATATTCCATCACTTACAATAAGTAAATGGAAAATTATAAGGGTATACAGAGAAACGTAAAAATTAAAAGTTATAAAAAATAAATGAAAACGGGAATAGTAACAGATAAAAAGGAAAAATATTAAAGAAAGTACAATGCAATGCAATACAAGTAAATTAAAAATCCTAAAATGAATGCCAAACATATTTTAAGTTTTTTATTTATAATTTAATGAATAGATTTCAAAATGGTTCTTTTTTTATGATGTTCTCAACTTTTTTCTTTGAGATTGTGATAGGCTGATGGGAAAATGAGATTTTCGCAGCGAAGTGTGATATTTCAAGTGAATTGATACTTGATATTTTTTTTTAAAATTATTTTCTAGCTTTGGTATTTTCTTTAAACTTGTAAATATGTATGTATACAATAATTTTTACTTTTTGTTAATTATTTTTAGTTCATTTGGGTTTTATTATTTTTTATTTATATTATTAAAAGTTAGTCACCTTATCATTTATAAGATCATATTTTTTTTTTTGTTTTGTTTAACATTTTTGATTATTTTTACTCTCTCAAATTTATTATTTTAGCTATATTTTATGATGTTCAATAAGTTCATTTTTATTTTTGAAATTTTGTATTATACTCTAAGTAAATAATTACTCTTCCCGATACCTCTAATATTATTCTAAAGGACTGGTCCCAGAAAAAAAAAAATATTAATATTATTATTAGGACAAACTCTACCTTACCAGATATTATAATAAATTACACTTCACTAGTTAGTGGTTAATTCTATCTTAACGATCTTAGCAGAAAATATTATTTTGGACTCTCTGGAGATAATACACCATCACCTGCATGAGAATTAGCTCGGAGATTATTCATTAAATTATTTTATTTTATTAGTATTATTATTTATTACGTATTATTAATTAGTTCCATATTCATTTATAATTATAGTAACTTTTTTTAAATAATTTATTTATTGATATTTACAACTGTATACACATTTCTTTTTTTTTTTGATAATAGAGGTAGGAGAAAATTATTTTAGAGTCTATATGGTTGTTATCAGACTGGAAGATAACCTTCAGAAAGGTAATTATTCTCCTAAAATGTATGACCATTAGCAAGTTTTACTCTTTAAATGACATTAATATTGTAATATATTAGCAAGAATGACAAATAGGAGAAAATTATATGTTATATATAGGTTTTTGTTAACAAGTAAATAATTTATAAATAGTTCTTTGGGTGTATATGATATATGAGTGTTGTTGTAAGCACGTGTTTATGGTTTTGTTGAATTTGTTTTTTAGCAGCCTGAAGATGGGGGAAATCTCCCGAAATGTTGCTGATTATATGAAATAAACTATTGTTTTTTAATAAGAAAGAATTTATGTCATTCACTAAATCCTTTTTAATTGTATACACATATATACAACAAGTAAATTTGCTGTAGGTGGCATAGTAATATGATAAAAACATGTGGAGAATCTACCCACTGATAGAACTCCAATAACATTTCTAGAGGAGAAGATCTCGAAGCCATCTTCTTTTCAGACGCCTAGGAGGATTATTAGGTAATGAAGGAGAAGCCAGGTTAGAAACAAGTGGATTTGGGTGGTTGAGAAGTTTATTAT